>NW_021319178.1:18705416-18734502 GCF_001605985.2 Dendrobium catenatum
CTCGGTACACTCGGTATGCTCGGTATTTTTACCGGACGAAATAAAAATTCGGGGATAACTGAGTCGAATTATTTTGTGATTCATGGGTCTAATTGGATGAACAAATGGGTCGATTTGAGTTAATTCGGCTTTACTAAAAAAATTATTAATAAATTAGCTTGTTTAATAAATAATAACGCAAAATCATTTAAATTATATATAATTTATCAAATTATATATAAAATTATTGATAATATTTAAAATGTATATTTCTTGATGCGAAACATCCTAGTTATATCACACCTTGTTTTCCAGAAAAAGATAAATTTTATTTATATCGAAAAAAGAGTACAAAAAGCAAGAAACGAATCGATAAAAAAACTACAGAAGATACAAAGGGTTATAACCCAGCAAGCTCAATAATTGGCAGAGGCTACAAATTACTCTGAAGTCAGACACGAACCATCCATTAAAAATCAGAGAGCAGTAACACACCAAGTATCCAACCCAACCGAGCAAGAAACTCATAACCAATGGTTGCCATGAGCCACGGCTACGGAATAGTGAGCCATAGCCACATCATTGCCCTAAAAACAAAATGCCCAACAGTAAAAATTAAACAAAGCTGCAGTGAACCGGCAACCACCACAGACCAATCAATGCACAAAAAGCCAACACCACAAAGAAACCAGCAACAAAGAAAATCGGAAACAACACCACAAACCCAAAAATTATTTCCTCACATGTTTACCCCTCCCACGAGAGGAAATAGAAACAACATGATGGTCCTTCTGCACGGTAAAATCAACCCCATGTTCATCATCCCCACTAGCCTCGGAAGAGGAATTGGATGAGAAATGAAGCCAATCAAGTTGCATCCTAACACTCTCACCCGAATAGGCACCCACATGAGCAATCAAAGCCTTAAGTGATAATAAATTAACAGTGACCTCAACAAAATGTCCAGTTACATGAACAGTAGGCGTAACTGGGGAAATAAATGAAGGAACAACACCACTAGTAGATCCCTCACTTGCCACACCCGAAGGTGTAACCGATCTATCCCCATCCAAATTAACCAGAGACCTAGGGGAAGATTCAATAGGGATGTGAGACTCATCATAATCCTCCACAGCCGCACAAGGCAAAGCATTTCCAATCAAAAAACACAGGGCAAAAATAACACCCACCTCAGACAAAACGGGACCAACATTAATAGTACAACTCAAACAACCACCAACACTATCACAAGCCCGAGGGTCCTGAAACGACAACCAACACTAGCACAAGCCCGAGGGTCATGAAACGAAGGTAAAACCCCAGCCACCACAACTTCAGAAACCTTCATAGGAGACGCAGCGGCAACCATCTCATCAACAGAAACCAAACAAATTTGAGAATTAATTGGACTAACCCCTTTACAAACCACATCATTATCAACGTTATTAACAACAGGTTCAAGTTCTAGATGCAGCATAGCCTCAACAACATCCCCAACAGCAGGGATCAACACAACAGGGGCAGGGGTGAAGGAGTTAAAACAAAATTATCAGCAGCCTTAGAATGAATCTTATTACAGTCCATTAGATCAGTCGCAGGAGGGCGATAGTTGCCAAAGACGTGGTCAATACATTTACAAGAAGCACAAAAAAAGGAGAATTCATCCATAACCACATGCTGGACATAGCCATATTTCTCGGAACCTAACCACACCTTATATGGGTAAGATTTAATGATATCCAGCTCCACTAAAACATGAGCTAGAGACGGTCTGAAACCAATAGATGTAGCATAATCAATTTTCAAAGGTTTGCCAAAGAGAGTGGCCAAAGTATGAAGAATTTTGGGTGGAAAGAGGTGAGGTCGTATTTGCGGGAAAGAAATCCAAATTGGAATCACCGGCGACTCCACATAGACATCAACAAGGGGCGACCACTTAGTAAGATTCATATAACTATTAAAAACTAAATAAGATCTGTAACAGAAGACCCTACAATAATCAAGGTCATTTGTGAGCTTAATAAGAATATGCGACGAATCCAACAGGGTAACCGAAACCTCCCCGTTAAGCTTGAAATTGAAAAAAAAAAAATACAAATGGAATCTAGAGAGGGTCGTTTTGAGGGAAAAAATTAAACTAAAGAGAACTGAAAAGGCTTAGCTAAAACCTTAATTTCCTGGTCCAAGATCCAGAGGGAAGGTAATCCATGGAAGGAGGAAGCCCTAAGTTCAGGAAAATCACTGACAGAAGAAGAACCAGCAAGAACGTCCAGAAAAGAATGAGAAGAAGAACCCCCTAAAAAATCAGGGTCACAAAGTTTTGGCGCCATCCGGCACATGTCAGAAGTGAAAAACCAAAACCAGCAAACCAAAAACCAAACCAGAAAGAAAAGGAGACTTCCCTGAAGAAAGCAAGGTAGACCGACGCCACCGAGGCGAGCAGCCCAACAGCGCAGGAAGCACCGGAGGGAGCTAGGGCAAACCCTAGCAGAGCGAGAGAGAGCGAGCAAAAAATGTAAGGCCTTCGAATGTTAACTAAGCGTTTGGTTGTTTTAGTTATATCACACCTTAGGAATAGTTTATCTACCTTTGTACTAGCTTTCTAGAAAGTTCGAGGATATTCATAGAATATGTTATATATGTGAGTTGTATTAGGAAGGCAAAAAGGAGGAGAATATTATATACTTTTGTGCTTTGTGCTTGGTTTGTTCTCCAAATTTATGTCTTTAAATAAGTTGGTATTAGATGACCACATGACTCGCCGATAATTGATATGAAGAAGATGGGTTGCAGAAGAAGATTGGTTATCGACTATAATTGATGCTGAAGAAGATGGGTTGTCGGCGATGATCGAAACCATGAATTACGTTGCTTAATAAGTATGATCTTGCTGGAAGCTCATACGTCGATGATCTATTTGGAGCTCATGAGAAATGGGCCTCTCTCTTCAATGCCAATACATTTTGTGCAAGTATGATCAGTTTGGAGTGGAGTGATATCATGAAGAAGCACTTCGTGAAGTATTTCAATAGAAAATTACCTCTCTCAAAATTTATGGAGCAATATTCCAAGTAAATATTTCAGTATCTTGATAAGGAACTACAAAAAGATTTTAGATCAAAGCAAAGTAAATCAGTGTTAATGGTTGATATGTCCATGCTCAATAAGTAGTAGAATCTTATACTAGCTAGGTTATTATATATGGACTTTGAAGCCGAGTTCAAAGGGTAGCTTTCATTCATCTGTGAACTTATTTGTACAGATGAAATGATGAACTTATTATTTGCTTGATTATTGTCCTTCATACCTTTATCATTGTCTGTGATCCTCGAACCACCAACACCTAACTATGATTCCTTTGACAATTGTTGCCCCACTACAACAGTCCCAGACCATTGTTACCCAACTACAACCCTCCAACTACTGCCACCAGCTAACTACGGTTATCATACCACAGTTATTCGACTATGATCCCTCCAACAACTATCGTCTGACTAGTGCCATTTTATTTTTTATATATGAAAATGAATAAATGAAAAGCTAAAATCTATAAAATTATTCTACTCATCTTCAATAAATTAACAAATTAAAAAAAAATGTACAATTAATAAAATTAATCTCGAGTTAATAACGAGTAGAACACTACTTTAATTATACTCAACTCATTAAGGGCATCTCCAACCGAAACTCTCATTTTTCACTGCAAAATGCAGTAAAATCAAAAAGTGTTGTGATTCATCTCCAGTGGAACGCCATTTTGCCCCCAAATCATCGCTCGTTTCTTTCGCGCCTTTCTCATACAAGTTCGATAGAGAGAAAGAAATGGCGCAAGTGAACAGTGCGACACCAATATTGGCGTCGCACTGTTCAACTGCGATCAAATGACGGAAGAAATGGCGTTCGGTTGCGACGTTTGAGGGCCTCCATTCGGCTGTTTGCCAAACGGTTGGAGATGGTCTAAGAGAACAAACTCAAAATAATACTTCAATATTAATTTGCTTAAGGAATAATTCTAATATAAACTTTTTAGAGGACCAAATATGATTTTTTTTTTCATAACAAGTCAAGTTTATAAAAATAATGTCTAGCTTAAAGTCATAATTAATTTTCCCAAAAAACAAGTCATAATTATTTAATTAATTAAATTTATATTTAATATTTTTTTAATATTTAGATCAATTAAGATAAATTCATACACATATATAAGACTCAACTAAAAATCTCTTAATTAGCAACCATAGAGCAGCAACAAAGAAAACCGAAAACAACACCACAAGCCCAAAAATTATTTCCTTCCACATTTACCCCTCCCATGAGAGGAAACAGAAACAACATGACGGTCCTTCTACATGGTAAAGTCAACCCCAGGTGCATCATCCCCACTAGCCTCCGAAGAGAAATTGAATGAGAAATGAAGCCAATCAAGTTGCATCCTTACACTCTCACTCGAATAGGCACCCACATAAGCAACCAAAGCCTTAGGTGATAATAAATTAATAGGGACCTCAACAAAATGACCAGTTGCTTGAACAATAGGTGTAACCGAGGAAATAAATGAATGAACAACACCACTAGCAGATCGCTCACTCGTCACACCCGAAGTTGTAACCGATCTATCCCCATCCAAATTAACGAGAGATCACGGGAAGATTCAAACGCACCACGTCATATAATACATATTGACCACGGATGGGTCCCACGACCAACATAATTGTATAAAGGAAAATTAATCTCCGATAACTCTTCATCCTACTTCATCTTCACATGAAGACCAATGGATTACTTTGACCTCTTCGTCTCCCTCACCACCACTATCTTCCTCTGCTCACTAATCCCATCCTCCCACGCAGCAACCTCCACCATCTCTCCAAACCAGCCCCTCGCAGACGGTGGCACCATCGTCTCCCCTGGCGGCGTCTTCGAGCTCGGCTTCTTCAGTCCCCTCCGCTCCACAAACCGCTACATCGGAATATGGTATCACAACTTCTCCAACTCTACAATCGTCTGGGTGGCCAACCGCAACTCCCCTGTTTCCAACACCTCCGGATCGCTCGCCATCGCCGGCGACGGCAATCTGGTGGTTCTCGACGGTCAGCAGCGTGTCATGTGGACGTCCGGAGTATCGTTGAAAACGAGAAACACGACGGCGGCGTTGCTAGATACTGGAAATTTGGTGCTTAGAAACTCAGAAGTCGTCGTTTGGCAGAGCTTTGATCATCCTGCGGATACTTATCTTCCTGGTATGAAACCAGGGCTCAATTTACTCACCAACGAGAACCATCAATTTACTTCACGGAGAAGCGAGGATGATCCGGCTCCGGGGAAGTTTACTCTGGGGATCAACCCCGACCGGTCGACGCAGATCTTTATATGGGATGACGGCGAGCCGCGGTGGCGCTCCGGCCGGTGGAACGAACAGGTATACCGGCACTAGCTAGTTGTCTAATGCACATGTATTCAAAAGGCCTAATTGAATTGGTAAATGTTCTGTTTTTTTAATGAAAGACGAAGTAAACTCAATTTAAAAAATTAATATTTTTTTTTAAAGTTTTTGAACGATTATTTTGCTTTCAATCTTAGCATTATGTTGATACAAATTATATCACAATAATTAAAAAATATTAAATTTATTTAAAGATTTGGACTATAAAAATTTACGCATAAAATATTAATCTCAAAATAAATTCAACAATTATCAAATCAATTGCATGAAAATATTCTTAGAACTTTTTTTTCATATATTTTTATTATTTTATTTTAAATTCGTATTATATTTTTATTTGATTTAGCTTTTTGCCATTTTTAAGGATTTATAATATTAAAATTATTTTTTATAGTCAAACATATTAGAATATATTTAATTTGTGTCAAAATAATCATTCAACTATAACTATAATACTAATAACTATTAAAATTTTATTTTTTGATAATAATCATTCAACTACTCTGTTTCTCTTTTATATATATATATAACATTTGAGTCAATTAAAAATAAGTTGACACATATTTCACATATATAAACTTCAAATATCTATTCCTCTTTGTTTTCTCACTTCTTCATTAGAAGAGTGCACGAGTGTCAATTTCGGGTTGGTCCTTTTGGTTCGCAGCTGGGATGGAATGGGATAAGGAGAGGAACATAGAAATAAAAAGAGACTTACTCAAAAAAATTTAATTACGCGCAGTGTCTAGCTGTTACATGCTGTTGTGGCTTTCTTATTCTTGTACTACAACCTTTCGATATGTCCGAGAAAAAAAGGGTCGAACTCAGAACTAATTCGGCACTATTCGGGTAAACCTGCACCGACCCGTTTTAGAAATTGGGTCGGTTTTTCGGATCTAAATTGGACCCGCTTTGGGTCCGGGTCAACCCGACCTGACACAAATGTCCCAAGGCCGACATAATATTGCTAGTTTTAAGTAAAAAAATGAGTCAAACTCTGATTTTAGGGTAAAAATCAGGTTAATATCGAATTTTCGAGTCAAAATGGGTCAATTTTGGGTTTCTGGGTTAACTGGAACCTGACCCGATTTTTGAAACTAGTTTATTTGTTAAACCTAAATCCTACCCATTTCGGGTTGAGTTTACCCTAATCTAAAATTTTCAGGTCGGATTCAAATCGCTTTTTCAGATCATATCAAATATTCAAGAGTGGAGTACTGCTGATAGATCAAATAAATAAACTCATATATGATTTTTATAAATCTTAAACAGATCTTCATAGGAGTAGAAGGCATGCTCGCCGAGTACATCTATGGCTTCCGCCTCAACAACTTCGCGTTAGAAAACGTCATGTACTTCTACTACAACCCATTCAACAGCACGCCACAGCGCTTCGTTCTGTCCCCTGCTGGCTTCGTGGAGCATCTCGAATGGCAAGAAGACTCTAACTCATGGCAACAGATCTGGGCTCAGCCAGTCACGGAATGCGAGCTTTACAACAAGTGCGGGAACAACGCCACCTGCACCAACGGCAGGAACGACGGCGACTCGCCGACATGCGATTGCTTGAAAGGCTACGTGCGAGGTTCGGAAGGGTGCGTGAGAAGGACGCCGCTGCAGTGTGAGAGGAGGGAAGGCGATGCGGCGGGCGAGAAGAAGGATGGGTTTTATCGCATAGAGGGATTGAAGTTGCCGGATTTGTCTGATTGGGTTGCTGGCTCGGCGAGTCTGAGCCAGTGTGAGGAGACCTGCTTGAGGAACTGCTCTTGTAAAGCTTACAGCTTTGTGACCGGAATTGGGTGCTTGATATGGGCGAGGGAGTTGATGGATCTTCATTTCTTTTCCGATGGGGGGAATGATTTCTATGTCAGGCTTGCCGGTTCAGAGCTTGTTGGTGAGTGCATTAATTTCCTCTTTTCTGGGTTGGTTTAGATCGGGCCAAGCTTATGTATTGATGATATCTAAATGTTTATATGAATTATGAAATGATTATTAGTACACAGAGAATAAATAAATACATAATTTCATGGCTGTCATTACAGAGAAGAAGGTCAAAGTTCCTGTGTTACTGATAGTGGTAATAGGCTTACCCGCCCTCTCTGTACTTGGATGCATTTGTCTGCTGTGGATTTTTCGGAGGAAACTCAGAGGCAATATTACTGTGTAACAGTTCAGCTATTAACGTAAAAAATAATAATTACAAACTGTCTAATGGCTGTTTTTCTTTAATTAACCAGCTTTGTTGAAGCGACCAAAGAGACAAGAAGAAGCGTCGGTGAATCCCAGTACAGGATTCTCCGGCGTTCCTGTGAATGAGGAGGAGGAAGGAAGTGATGGGAAGCGCACAGAATCCACAGTATTCAGCTTTGAGACTGTAGCGGCAGCCACAAGTAATTTCTCCAGTTCTAATTTTCTTGGGGAAGGAGGATTTGGCCCTGTTTATAAGGTAATTAATAAGTCTCTCATTATTATAACTGCAAACAAGTTCATGAACAATCTTTTACATGCTCATAAATCATAACATCAACATATGTATTTTTTATCACAAAATCAATATATATTTCTCAAAATGTGAGGTAGGGCTATAAGAGAGGTGAAATTATTTTGTGTGGATATGGATGTTGTCCGGAGGAGAATCAGAACGTGTCACGTCACCCATTTGTTGTGTACCACGGCATGTACCAGGTGATGTGGCACGTTCTGACTCGCCTCAAGACAGTCTGGTGTCCTTGCAGAATAATTTCTCATAAGAGAGACGAGCAAAACTAGAGTCACCATTAGTTTTAGCTTGAGTTTGATTAATTTATCGATTTTGAGCTCGAGCTTAATTTTATAAAATAGAAAATCATTCTTATTCAAACATTTATTATAATAACATCATAAACAGAATAATAAATTAACTAAAAATAATAAGAAATTACTTGAAATAAGAAAGAAAAATACAACATTTAAATATTTTTAGCGATTTATAATAATTAAGTTTTTATATATTTTAAGTATATTTATCATAAATATCTTTTAAACCAGCCAATTCACAAGCTAAATAGTCGATTTAGCGTTGACTCAAATTTGAGTAGTTAGCTCATTAAACTTGGCTCAAGAACAATTTATCGAGTTGAGCCCGAATTAATCTAAGAGTGAACTTGACTCAATTGTCCCCTAATTAGGCTATAAAGCTAAAGATGATGGTGAAAAATTAGCTATACACAGAGCTTAGACTATCAATTAAGAGGTCTTGAATTTAAGTCTGTGTGAATTTATCTTAATTAACCTGGATATAAAAAAAAAAAATTGAGAATTTCTAAAACCAGCCGTGAAGTTGCATTTGGAAAAGCGCGTCTTGTGATATATTTACTACTTTAATCAAAAGTCAAATAAGGTGTTTTTGAACAGAGTTTATTGTTGTTGTGGCTTAGATGATGAAAGGGAATTAATTGGTTTTGTTTGGCTGTCTAACGTCGTCCAGTCCTTTTCCAAAGTCCAGCTAACTGGACAGTTGAAGTAGTCGTTGCCAAAGAAATTTAAACTGAAAGGGTATTATCAAAGTTAAAGTATCTCATCTTGAATGTTATTTGAGAGTTTTGGTTGTCAACTAAGATTTTATTTGGGACGACTTTCTTCCTACTTTATAAAGCGGCGCTTCTAGTACAAAAATCTTGAAAGTTGTTTTAAGAAGCAGTAAGAAAGCCGTCCCAAACAAAGCCGAAGAGATCTTTCATTCAAGTCTTACGTATGTGATGTGCAAGTCTTTATTGAACTTTGCCTACATCTGTGCACCTAAAATGCCCATAAACTGGCCTACAATCAAGGGTTAACTATCATGGAAAAGAGAACTTCTCAATAGCTTTTAAAATCAAATTTTTGTTTTTGAAATGTTCATGAAAGTAACCATATATACACTACATGAATTGGCCAAAATAGAGTTTCTCAAATGAAAATTTTGTTTCCGTTGGTGCTTCAGCAATTGAGAAAAACAATGATGATCTTTTTTTGTTAATATATTACAGGGCCTACTACCAGGAGGACAAGAGATAGCTGTAAAAAGACTGTCTAACAGTTCAGGACAAGGCATTGAACAATTCAAAAATGAAGTCCACCTTATTGCGAAGTTACAACACAGAAATCTTGTAAGGCTTCTAGGCTTTTGCGCTCAAAGGGATGATAAAATGCTCGTCTACGAGTACATGCCAAACAAAAGCTTGGATGATTTTCTTTTTGGTAATTAATCATATTCATGTTCATTACTACTTACCACCCATCAAGAAAAAATTATGTTAAAATTACTTTGAACAGATCAAAACAAGAAAAGATTGTTAGATTGGAACACGAGGTACAATATCATTGAGGGAATTGCTAGAGGACTCCTCTATCTCCACAGAGACTCGAGGCTTAGAGTTATCCATCGTGATATGAAAGCAAGCAATATTTTGCTGGACGACTCGGTGAATCCAAAAATTTCAGACTTTGGAATGGCCAAGATCTTTGGAAGTGATGGCAATGAAACAAAAACAAAACGAGTTGTTGGCACATAGTAAGTTCCGAGATGTTCCATCGAAGTTTGGAATACGCATTGAACTGTTCAACGACTTTTAGCTAATGTTTTTGGTAAACTCATTGAACTGCAGCGGTTACATGTCGCCAGAATATGCAATGCAAGGTCTGTTCTCTGTGAAGTCTGATGTTTATAGCTTCGGAATACTCGTCTTGGAGATTGTTAGCGGGCATAGAAACAGCATATACCAACATCCTGACCTGTATCTCAACCTCATTGCTTGTGTAAGTCAAAGAATAACCAAACTTGCCTTTAAGTTGGTTACTTCAAGATTATAAATTTTGAAAAGATAAAACTTTTGAATTATTGCAGGCTTGGAAGTTTTGGACAGAAGATAATGTGATGGAGTTCGTTGATCCATCAATGAGGGATTCATGCTTGCTGATTGATGTTTCAAGATGTGTTCAATTGGGGCTTTCATGTGTTCAGGATAGAGCTAATGAGAGGCCAACAATGGCGACTGCTATAATGATGTTGGAGGGAGGAACTATGGCTCATCCAATGCCAAGACAACCTACTTTTGCGTTTGAGAGAAGCATAGGTGAGACTGTATCAACTGATCAGAGATTCATCTCTGGAAATTCATTAATGACCACTATGGTATCAGGTCGATAGTATTAAGTTCATAAGCTTAATCGCATTCTTCAGAGATCATATTCAAAGTAGAATTATGCGTATCCTTATTGTACTTGCATGCAATTTTTTTTTAATTTCTTAAAGAAATAAATGTAGTTATTGACCTTTTAATCTTTAGTTCAGAATTCATTGATCAAATTCTTATAAGAATGAATTAGATGGCCATTGTATTTATTTAAAATGAGTACAATAAAAAATGTAATTATTTAGTAAAACTTAAATTTATGACTAAACAACTTCTGCCCTTTATTTAATCACTTAAATTTATGTCTATGTGACTTGTTAATAATACATGACTCACCACTGAGTAGCCATTATTCCTGCAACACATCGAGCTTATGTCATTAATATGTAGCGTCGCAAATGAATTGAGGTGAGCTAAGTAGGAGCTTGTTCATTAAGCTCATTTATTATCAGCTTGTTCAAGTTTAGTTCGAGATTGATTCGAGTTTTTTCTGTTTTTGCACAAATTTAATTGATGTTGTTCATGAACATAAACGAACCGAACACATACTTGTTCAAGGTTGTTTATTTAACAGTCAATTATTTTTAAAATTATTCAAACTTATTTGATTATTTAAACAAACTATCATAAATGAGTTATAATTATGTCGAGACATAAGTAATTTGTAGAAGACTCGTTTCATTTGAAGCCCTATTAATATATCCAATCCGCCAATGCCATAGCTTTATTTTATTCACATTTGATGTAGCCATCATTTGATACATGCACAGCTAAATGTACTACTAACTCATTATAATACAACTCGAGTCACCCCTAACTTTAGCTTGAGCTTGGTTAATTAATCGAGTCGAGCATGAGCTCGAGCTTATTCTTTGAGTTCTAGCTGGTTCAAGAGCCGACTCATTTTTTACGAATGAGAGAAAATGATTATAATTCAAGTAATTTTTGTTTAATAAAATCGTAAAGAAAAAAGAAAAAAAAAAGAATTATTTGATCATAAAAAGTGAGATACAAATTTGAAATATTATGAATAACTATATATTTAAAAGTATAAATGCTAATATATTTTAAGTGTATTTTATATTAATATTTTTTAAAAGAACTAGCTCATGAACTAACAAGTTTAATTATGACCAACTCAAAATTAATTTATTAAATAATCGAGCTCAACTTATATGTAATTTATCAAGTTGAGTTTGAACTGGCTCACGAGCCGATTTAACTCAGTTACACCACTAACCCCATATGTGCGATACATAATAGTCTGCAATTTTTTCTGACGTGTGATGAGGAGAAATTATTATATGCTGTCATCAAATTATCTGGAGTTGAATCAAGATGTGTCATGTCACTGCATATATGACGATACACAAAAAAATAATGATTTGACACATCCTAATTCGCCTCTAAATAACTTTGGGATGACCGTGTGTAATAATTTTTCTGTGAGGAGAATCCACGCGGTAGCCGAGTTTTGTTTTTTTGAGAAAAAAATTCCCTGCGTACCATTTTACAAGCTTACTTATTCAACATGGATCATTGGATTAATGTCATTTTGTGGGATATCTAATAAAATCATAATATCAATAAAGCATTTAAAACCCCACCAGTCTTAGGTGAGTTGGTGGGCGAGCTTGATTGGAAACCTGATATCCCAAATTTGAATCCCGGCAATGAACGGAGCAACAGAGAATACACACAGGAAAATTGGAGAAGACGAACTTCTTCTTGGATTAAAAAAAAAATTCCCTGCGTACCATTTTACAAGCTTACTTATTCAACATGGATCATTGGATCAATGTCATTTCATGGGATATTTAATAAAATCACAATATCAATAAAGCATTTAAAACCCCACCGGGCTTAGGTGAGTTAGTGGGCGAGCTTGATTGGGAACCCCTCATCACAAATTCAAATCCCCCCTCATACGACACGACTTCTTCGGGGGAGAAAATAATTGTGGGTCTTGCGCCTGTGGGGCTGGTTGTTGGTAGACTCGCCGAGGGATTAGTTACGCTGCCACCCGCCAAACACCTCTTTCAAGATGTGGGAGCGGGTAGATACGTCTGTTCCAAATAATAATAATAAAGCATTTAATACCTAATTGTCAACGAATGAGGTCAAAAGTCAACCTGAGGTCTCATTTACCTACCAAAAAAAGGATCCTTATTGATTCCCGTATCGAACATCTCTATCAAACTTAAAAAAACCTCAGTTCTCTTAATTCCACCAATCGAACCTCTCCTGCAATCACTCAGCCTCAGCTACTCAGAGCATTTGATCTCATTGAATGCTCTCTCATGGATCGCTTTCACGTTCATAATTGGGGTATTTTCTCCTTCATCCTCTTCTCCATCACCACTCTGCTCTCTCTCCCACTATGCCGCTCATCCACCTCAATCGATATAAACCATTCTCTCACTGACGGCGAAATCCTCGCCTCACCTGCCGGGGTCTTCAAACTCGGCTTCTTCACCGTAGGAAATGCGGGAAACCGCTACGTCGGCATCTGGGAGAACAACTTCTCCGTTGAGAACGTCGTCTGGGTCGCCAATCGCGAGAGGCCTATCCCCAACCGCTCCGGCTCTATCGCCATCATCGGAGACGGAAATATCGCCGTCCTCGATGGTGCTCGGCGAGTCCTGTGGTCATCGAACGCGAAACTCCGGTCCAACAAATCGACGGTGGAGCTCTCAGATTTTGGCGACCTGATGCTCAACAACTCCGGCGCCATCGCATGGGAGAGCTTCGACCATCCGTGCAATACCTACCTTGCTGGTATGAAGATAGGGCTCGATCTCAGCAACAACTTGAGCAGACTGTTCACCTCTTGGAAGACGGCGGATGATCCCTCTCCTGGTAATTTCACTCTCGGCGTCGACCCCTCGGCGCAAATCTTTATATGGGAGGGAAGCCGGCCGTGGTGGCGTTCCGGCCAGTGGAACGGCCAGGTGTTCATTGGAATACCGGACATGGTATTCGCAGCCGCTTATGGATTCAAGCTTAGCATCTTCAACGAAGGAAACAAGAGGTATTACTACACAGATTTCAATAGCTCGCATCGATGGGTTCTTACCCCTACTGGAACAGTGAAGCATTTGTTTTATTTGAAGAGCACCAAGACTTGGCTTAATTTATGGGAAGCGCCGGCGACAGAATGCGAAAAGTATAACAGATGCGGAGATTATGGAAGCTGCACTGATGGGGCGGAGCCGATTTGTAGCTGCTTGAAGGGATTCGTGCCGAGGCTTGCAAGTGAATGGAGCAATGGGAACTGGACGAAGGGGTGCGTGAGGAGGACGCCGTTACAATGTGAAGGCAACGGGGTGGAGCCTGATCAGTTCTATTTGATGCAAGGTATAAAGCTGCCGGATTATTCAGAACTGGCTACTCAGGTGGTGAATGTGAATGACTGCGGAGAGTTTTGCATGAGGAATTGCTCTTGCAATGCTTACAGTTTTGTGGATGCCATTGGGTGTATGATTTGGGGAGTCAAT
The DNA here is from genome assembly GCF_001605985.2 of Dendrobium catenatum. Classification (NCBI taxonomy): domain Eukaryota; kingdom Viridiplantae; phylum Streptophyta; class Magnoliopsida; order Asparagales; family Orchidaceae; genus Dendrobium; species Dendrobium catenatum. The sequence goes on from NW_021319178.1 coordinate 18,719,489, forward strand.
TTGGCTGACATTAATGTCTTCACAAGCGGAGGGAATGATCTGTATCTTCGCCTTTCTGCTTCGGAATTCAACCAAGGTATGTGTTCCATCAAATCAAGTAGAAGATTGGATTTGGAATGGAGTCATTCTGCTTTGAGCACTTGTGTTTTATTTTCAGGTGAGGCCATAAGTGACAAGAAGAAGGCTCTAGCAGCTTATATCATAGTGATTATTGTTTTGGCTGGACTGTTTTTGATAGGATGCATCACAGTCTTGTTTCGCAATTTTAAGAAAAGAGAGAAGAAAGGTAATAGCTTAGCTTTAGGCTAACCAATTATCTGCGAATTCTTCTTTTGACATTTACTTATTTATGCAGAGCTTTCTCCGCCAAAGATGAATCAAGGAGTGGGAGCAATTTCTGATGTTATTGATATACATGGTGAAGGAAAAGAAGATGGATGCCACGAAATTCCCTTTGTTAGTTTCAGTACCATTCTAGCAGCAACAGAGGGCTTCTCTCAATCAAATTTGCTTGGGAGAGGAGGATTTGGCCCTGTTTACAAAGTGAGTTTGCTTCATAGAGTTAATAGATCTAATATTTTTTTTTTTCTTTCAGCTATAATCATTTTAAGTAAAAAAAAAAGTAAAAAATTTTAACTTTCTCTGCGAAGTGACTCCAATCTAACATTTGGGGTTTAGTTTTTTTTTTTTTTTTTTTGGGGGAAATGGGTTTAGTTTTTTCAACAAGATGCTTGTTTGCATTGACTTGACTAAAATCTAAAGATGAAAAGACATTTCCCAATCTTGTAATTGAAGGATAAGTTTTGTAATTTTCAAAAGAAAAACAACTAGGTTAACCATCATGTAGGGGCGGAATCAGCCTCTTTTCTGAGGATAGGTAAAATTGAACTGTGAATTGTATAATTTTATATATGAAATATGAAATAGAATTTTTTTTTTCTTAAAATTTGGGTAAATTTATTTATCGAAAGTGGACAAAATAGTTAAAATACTTATTCTTCTGAGAAAAAAAAATTTCAGGATGATCAATTGCCCACCGTCGTGCAAGCACATATATATGCATATATATATATATTAGGAAAACATCTATATTTTTACTAAAATTTTAAAGAACGTTGCACTGTGAAAATCACAAATAGTTTTTCATAAAATCAGACCCACCGTTGAAAAAATTATTGATGCGTTTGATGAACGCCGGCTGGGCTTCTTGTTTCTTTTTTGCTTAATAAAAAATGAACTTAATATGAACGAGCATTTTCTGTCCGTCAATAATTTCGCAATTGCTAAGAAACCAAGCCGAGCAAAGCCAAAAAACAGTCATTTTGGACTCGTTTGCAACCTTTTGCTTACGTGCAAAGTGTTAAATGGCAAAGAAAAGGTATATTGTTCATATTTAAACATTGCTGAATGTTTTCCATGCAACCTTCAGTTGTACTTGTTACTAAAATCATCTTTTTTATTTGCTTCCAAGTTCCCTGTTCTTTGGTTTAGGAAATATTAAGAGGGTGCTTATCTTGCAATAACTTTCTCTGAATCGCCAAGAAATCTGTTTTTGTGGTCTTACAGGGCATTCTTCCAGGAGGCCAAGAAATAGCCGTAAAAAGACTTTCTAGGGGTTCAGGGCAAGGCATGGAGGAATTCAAAAATGAGGTCATCCTCATTTCAAAGTTACAACATATAAATCTTGTCAGACTTTTAGGCTTCTGCACTGAGAATGAAGATCAAATTCTAGTCTATGAGTATATGCCAAACAAAAGCCTTGATTCTTTCATTTTTGGTAATTACTTGTGACTTTTTCCAGATCATCCCTTACTAGCAGTCTTAGCAAAATGGTCTTATAGAAAATTTTCCACAGAACCTAGCAAGAAAGAACAATTAGATTGGAAGATACGGTACAAAATCATAGAAGGAATTGCTCGAGGACTCCTCTATCTTCATCGAGACTCGAGGTTACGAATCATACATCGTGATTTGAAAGTCAGCAACATTTTATTAGATGAAGGGATGCATCCAAAAATTTCCGACTTTGGACTTGCAAGAATATTTAGGAGCGACAACAACGAAACAACCACGAAACGGGTGGTTGGGACGTAGTAAGTTATATCTTAGATTATATACTACGTTGTAGATTACTCGAAAAACTACTAATTCTTTCTCATAAAATGTAGTGGTTACATGTCACCAGAATATGCAATGCATGGTCTGTTCTCTGTGAAATCTGATGTCTACAGCTTTGGCGTACTACTCTTAGAGATTATTAGTGGGAAGAAAAACAGCACATATTGCCATCCTGGATTGAATCTCAACCTCCTTGCGTATGTAAGTAACCAAGTTATCATGTTTGCAGATCTCCATAAGATTTAACTCGTAACAAAAAATTTGGATTGATATAGGCTTGGAAGCTATGGAATGAGGAAAATGTGATGGAGTTTGTGGATCAATCATTAAGGGATTCATTCTCACCTGTTGAGGTATCAAGATGTATCCACTTGGGCCTCTTGTGTGTTCAGGATCGAGCCAACGATAGACCAACAATGTCTTCAGTGATTGTAATGCTGGAAAGCGATGTTGAAGTTCATACTGTGCCAAGCCAGCCAACTTTTACATTCGAAAAAATTCCTAGTGATGCTCAGTCACAGTCATCTAATGATAGAGCATGCCGTGTCTTTGATTCTATCACCATTTTGACAGGTCGGTAGTTGTCAAGCTTTTTACTGGGAAACTGTTTTTTTTTTTTATGGGACAGGGGATTCGAGCCCGGATGAGATGGGAGGAATTTCTTTCGCCGACCACTCGGCCGCAGACCCAATTTCATACTGGTAAACTGTAGCTTGCTAGTATTTGTTCAACTTTGGGGGAAATAATTGTTTTACTTAGGTAATTGTATCTGGGGACTTCTGATGTAGGAGATAGTCCTTGTAAACAACAATCATCCCAGATAAATACTGTTCATTTCCAATCAATTTGAGATTGAATGAAAGGAAGAGGGGATGATTTCATATTAAGATCTTTTCTTTCATAGAGAGATAATTAGGTCATTTTTATAGTTATAGTTGCTTGAATCATACTCCACTTTGGTTTTTCTTGTTTGTCTGGGATGACTTTCTTACTGTTTCTTAAAGTAATTTTTAGCAGCTTCTTAAGAAGCAATAAGAAAGCTGTCTCAAACGAAGCCCAAATATGCTATATGCTCTATGCCCTAATAATTATCTCCTTATATGAAAACTCTCTATTGGTTATCATATCACTCTTTCTTAAACAAAAAAAATTTAATATCATTTAATATTATGCATCAAGAGCTAACTTAATCATATGGAGCTAGGGGAGTAAATGAGTTGGGCACAACTAGGGTTACCTATAGTTTTTGTTTGAATTTTTTAATTAATCGAGCTCAAGCTGGAGCATAATTCCATGAGGTCAAGGCAACTCACCAGCTTGCATGTTTATTATGAAAGAAAGAAATTGATTATGATTAAATTAATAATTATAATAAAATTATTAAAACAAAGAGAAATTAGAAGAGAGATAATTAAAAATCTTTTAATACAAGAAAATGAGATATAGTTTTTAAATATTTTAATAACTTATATTGAATTGCCCGAATACTAATATATTTTAAGTGTATTTTATATTTATATATTTTTAAATGAGCTGACTTTCAAGCTAATGAGCAGAAACTGGCTTAAGTTTAGCTCATTAGCTTATTGAGTTTAGCTCATGAATCATTTTTCCAGTTGAGTTCGAGTCAACTCACAAGTCAGCTTGACTCATTGACACCCTTATGCGGAGCTATCATGAGGGTCACTAGTTCTTGAATAGTTGATCATAATAAAAGGCATTAAAGACATAAAAGCGCAAACCACATAAATTACTTGATTCATGCCATTCCATTTGCTTTGATTCTACTTACTAGGGGGTGTGGATCATAGTAGTATAAATGTTGGACTTGATACACAAATGATCAAAAATATTTTTAACTCAAAAGATTAAGGTCTCATTTGGGAAGGCTTTCTTACTGCTTTTCAAAATAATTTTTTATACAAAAAATAAAATTTTTTAACTAAAAATTGTTGTAGGAAGCACCGAAGCAGCAAGAAAGGCACCCCAAACGAAGCCTAAATTTATGAGTGAGGACTAACTCTTAGTATATCTACCCAACTATTAGCATTCATATATCTAACCTAGAATTAAATCTAATATCTAAACTAGATGGTTGATTTCATTATGATTATTAGAAATTAAAATTTCCTAAGAAATATGAACAAATGCACATTTTCATTTTTAATTTTCTATCTAACTCAAATAAAAATAAAGAAGAAAATTAATAGAACATACAACATTATTATGTATTAGAATATTTTTTAGACAAAAAAAGAGAAAATTTACCATCTTAACAGTATTATATGAAAATTAGGATTTAGAGAATTTATTTCTTAGATTTCACTATAGGATTCTTTAGTATTAACAATATTGGGATTTTAATTGAGAACACTTGAGCTCACAAATGAAACTTTTTTAAAAATATATTAGAAAAATGTAAGACAAATTAAATAAATATTATAACATTAGTGTTAATTATAAAATGTTCTGATATTATCTTATTATGTATTTTTTATATTATAATAATATTACAGTTTTGTTCTAATTACGCAATTATTATATTATTTGTATTTTTTATTGTAAATAATTATATAACGTTTAGTTACTCTAATCCTTATTTAAATTATCCAAGGCATCACTTAAACAATTATTATAATACAAAAATTAAAATAAAATAAAATAGCATACTATTTAAATTACATTAAAATTTTATATTAATAACTGTAATGTTATAATTTTAAATGCTCAATTAGAGAAAAAAAATCAAATTTCTTTTAATTTGTTTGTATTTATTAAGGAAAAATAAACTAATTCTAATAATTGACTATAAATTCAATTAAATACACTTAAAATATTAAACATTGCTTAAATTGCAATTAAAGTTTAATATCAATTTAACTATTGGTGAATGCGCTTTGAGATTCGTTCTACAATCATGGTTTGTGAGAAAAGTATTAAATAGGCAGTTATGCACACTTATATAATATATAATATAAATTATATTCTAGATTATAATAACTACAACAATTATAAAAATAATGTAATATAAATAATACATTATTTTATTTTATTATATTAATAAAGCAATAATTAGATAACGAATATTATAATATTTCTTTAACATATTATTATTTTAAAAATAGGAAGAGGCTATATCACAGGCTAAATAAGTAAATATTGCAGCTCTCGACAAAAAAAAGTTTATTTTCAAAGTTCAAAAGTGACGGCAAGACAAAGTTGAACAAAAATAAAGTCAAAGAAGGCAGAAGCCGAACCTTTAATGACAAAGGCAACAAATTCTCTGCTGTTTTAACTCCTGAAGACATACTCCACGCAAGACAGAGATCTTCGTGCTTAGCTGACCATATTCTGCAAGCTGAATCTCACACAGATAAAAAATTTCAAACCAGACCAATTCACCTTTGAGGATTCATGGGTAGCTTTAATATTGAAACTATCATCTCAATCTTCCTCTCTTCAGTACTCATCTGCTTTACCTCCCTTCAATTCTTTCCACCAGCTCAAGCAGCAAGCTACCTCACACCTCATCAGCCTCTCACCGCCGGCAACACCCTGGTCTCCGACGGTGGGATCTTCGAGCTCGGCTTCTTCAAGCCAGGCAGCTCAAACAGAAGCTATGTGGGTATATGGTACTGCAACTCTGGAGGCAACAGAATTGTCTGGGTTGCTAACCGAGACTCACCAATCTCTGACTCCTCAGGCACGCTCGGCATCGCCGCAGATGGCAATCTCGTCATGCTCGACGGAAATAAGAACATTCTGTGGTCATCCAACATCTCCTCAACTTCAAATAGTAACATAACAGCCAAGCTGCTTGACACCGGCAACTTAAAGCTTAACAACCCCAGTGGGAGGCTATGGCAGAGCTTTGACCACCCAACTGACACATATCTCCCTGGCATGAGAGTTGGGCTTGATCTCCGAACCAACAAGAATCAGGTGCTCACCGCCTGGAGGAGCCGCGACGACCCGGCTCCAGGCAGATTTTCCTTGGGCCATGACCCAACCAGGTCGACACAGCTCTTCGTATGGGAGGACGGCTTACCGCGGTGGCGCTCCGGTATGTGGAATGGCCAGGTGTTTATTGGGGTTGAAAGCATGATCTACGCCTACTCCTATGGCTTCAAATTAAGCAACATTGATGAGGAGCAGAAGATGTATTACTACATCAATTCCAACAGCTTTCAATACTGGGTTCTAACTCCAGAAGGCATTCACAGGCACTTCAGACGGAATGGGGACGGCTTCTCCTGGAGCCAATTTTGGGCAGCACCAGTTGCTGTGTGTGACGAGTACAATAAATGTGGAAATAATGGCGGTTGCAACAATGGGAAGACACCTATCTGCGACTGCTTGACTGGATTTGTACCAAGATCAAGTGGTCAATGGAAGAGTGGCAACTGGATTGTGGGGTGTGTAAGGAGGACGAAGCTGGCATGCCATAGGAATGAAAGTACTGGGGGCAAGGAAAACAAGCCTGATCAATTTTATTTGATGCAAGGAATGAAGCTGCCAGATTTGGCAATCATTATTCACATTGCTTTGGATTTGACCACTTGCCAAGCAGAATGTATGAGGAATTGCTCTTGCATTGCTTTTAGTTTTGTGACAGGGATTGGGTGTCTGACATGGGGAGAAGAAATGATGGACATTCAGATCTTTTCCAAAGGCGGAAACGACTTATATATCCGTCTCGCAGGTTCAGAATTTCGCCATGGTATATTCTCTCTACCCAGCTTCCTAGCTCTGCATGTTGAAAATGCTGAATTCACCTGCATGTACTAATGAAATTTTGTTAAGCTTCCGTAGTGTAGCTGAGATACTTGCAAAGTCTTTCAAGGATTTAGATTTGATAGTTTGAGGAAGTCTCACAAGAAAAAAATGTGAAACAGAAACATAATTTAACATTATAAACCAATGGCTATAACCAGATGAGTACCAATCTTGTTTGCATTCTTTTGCAGAAATTGGAAAAATTATCATGATCGTAACATTAGTTGCAGTTTTCAGTTTTGGTTCTCTTGGATGCGTCTTCTTATTGTGGAAGTACAAAAAAAGAATAAAAGGTTCATTACGCAATGACATTGTTCTCCACAAAGTTTGTATTAATCAGAATATATATGTACTGATATCACCTCTTCAAATCTGTCCAGAACACTTTAAGCAGAGGAGCCAGCAAGAAGAAATGACAGCGTTTTTTGGTTCAACAGAGGTTCAAGAGGAAGCGAAAGATGCAAAGCAATATGAATTACGTTCTTTTAGTTTGCGTGATATGGTTGCAGCAACAGACAACTTTTCTTATGAAAATCTGCTCGGTGAAGGAGGCTTTGGTCCTGTTTACAAGGTCTATTTCCACCCGATACTTCTTTATAAAATTTAGGCATTAGCTGGCGAATCAGTAAATAAACAAGGCAGTATTTTCACCCAGTAGTAGCTAGAAATATATTAGCTGGTGTCTACCAAGAAACTTTTGTCAAAAAAATTTTGCATGTAGTGCACCACTTTATGACATCTCTTCTGATCATCAAGACATGGTTCACAAACATTATTTTAGTACAAGAAAATAATAATTCGGCAGTTTCGTACACCGATGTCCTCAAGTGGAGCGATTATTCTGTGAGGACATCGAACGGGAAGAACAGTTCAGTTTTGTCTCTCTGAATAGTAAAAGTGCAGCATGAACAGTTAACGCACAACTTCACTGCGCTTTTACTGTTCACAGAGGCAAACCGGATGATGCTCCCCGTCCGGTATCCGCACAAAATAATTCATCCCTCATGCGACCTTTGTGCCTGGCCTTTCTATCTCTTAACCACGTCTTTAAAGAGCTAATATTTCTTAATAAAGCAACCAAATGTTTTCATAATAAAGATGGAAACTATTTTTACAAGACCATTTCCATGTTCTTAATTTCAACCCTCTCCCAGGAAGGAAAAAGTAAAAAAAAAAAAGGATTTCCTGACATCAGTGCATTATTCTAATGTTTTTATTCATCTCCGGATAGTTATCTTTTTGAAAATCTACTTGCAACAATGATCTACTAAACTGCTCTTCCTTTTAAGTTTTAAAAAATACCTTTCATTTACTTTTCTGATATTTCCAGCATCTAAATTTGAACTATTTTGACAGAGGCAAACATAGCCATCTGCAATATTTGACAAATTCTTTAAAGTTAGACTAATTTCAGATGATTCTTTTCTGTGTAATCAAATAATGACGAGGCTTAAAAATGATTCTTTATAGGGGATGTTGCCCGGGGGCCAACAGATAGCTGTTAAAAGACTTTCTAAGGATTCCACTCAAGGCATGGAGGAATTCAAGAATGAGGTCAAACTAATTTCAAAATTACAGCACTCGAACCTGGTGAGATTACAAGGTTTCTGCATCCAAGGAGAAGATATGATGCTAATTTACGAGTACATGGTTAACGGAAGCTTGGAAGCTTTTCTTTCTGGTAAACTGCACAATCAAATCCCATTTGTAGACCGCAATTTTTTCCCATAAGAAGTTTGGAAAATAATTAACAGTTGAAAAAATACTCTACAACTTTGTCATATATACCGTTTCATCTGAAAATAAAACGAGATTAAAAAAAAAAACCTTTTCCAAACAGTTGAAACAAAATCAAATGTTTACTTATCTTTTCCAAATGGAACTATCATTTGGGGCAGAAGTAGAAAATGAAATAAGCCTAAGCACCGTTTGACAGGTTCAAGTAGAAGAGAACAGCTGGAATGGCAGACGAGATATAATATCATTGAAGCAATTGCTCGAGGACTCCTCTACCTTCATCGAGACTCGCGTCTAGGAGTCATTCATCGCGACTTGAAAGCAAGCAACATTTTATTGGACGAGGAGATGAACCCAAAAATTTCAGACTTTGGCATCGCAAGAATATTTGGAAAGGATAGCAATGAAGCAAAAACAAAACGAGTAATTGGAACATAGTAAGATTTTTTTTTTTAAGGTTTTTTTACTAATAATAAACAAGCTCACAATTGATGATGACTTTTCAATGGTAAATTTCAGTGGCTACATGTCACCAGAGTATGCCATGCAAGGACTATTCTCCATAAAATCTGATGTTTATAGCTTTGGAGTATTACTCCTAGAGATTATCAGTGGAAAGAGGAACAGCACATACCAACACCCTGAATCGTATCTACACCTCCTACCATATGTAAGTACACATAACATTGCCTTGGCAAAAGTATTAACTCGGTGCTTTTGAGTATTGCAATATTGATAGCAGATATCTTTGATTACTATAGGCTTGGAAGCTATGGAATGAGAATAATGAGATGGAGCTAGTAGATCCATTAATAAGAGACTCGTGCCAGATGAAAGAAGTATCCAGATGCATCAATGTGGGTCTCCTATGTGTTCAGGATCAAGCTACAGATCGGCCAACTATGTCTTCAGTAGTCAAGATGTTAGAGTTGAGAACCACTACACATCTCGTGCCAAGGGAACCAATATTTGCCTTGGGTAAAAGCCCAAACAAGAGAAAATCACCAAATCCCAGTCAAGAGGAAGCCAGTAATGATGTTTCAATCACTCTATTGACAGGTCGAACATAGTTTTTATTCTTTTTAAAGTAGATTAGACTTGATATGTACCGGTTTTGAAATGGATTCATCGAGGATGGAAACACTTGAAGAGAAAGAAAAGTAGGATAAGACATTTTAATCATATTCTGTTGTGTATAATACTAAACTTTGGCAGATTCTTCTATGATTAAAGAAGAATCGCAGGGGCTTTTGTCTATATTAACTGATTGGTATTTTTTGATTAGAAAGGAAATAAATATCAAATAAAATTTAATAAGACATATTCATAGGCGTGGTCTACCATGGGGGTGTTTATTTTTCTTAAAGTGATGATTGATATATGGTTTGCCATGATTTCAATTAAGTTCGGTAGAGTTCAGTCCAAAATTAAATGTTGAGTTACAAGAAATTTATGCAGTCGAAATTTCATGGGAGTTGGCATACCATTTGAATTTAAAAGCAAAAATTTCAGAGGATTTCATCTGTTGGACTTCCTCCACAGTTCACCATGTGCTACACCCGCAGTTCACCTTCATTTCAGATGTTTATGGTTGGATTTCAGGCAATAAATCTTAGTTGTTGATTTTTGTTCCTACATGCATCATATTTTGATTCTATTGCATTCCTTGCAGTACATTTATGAGTTATTTGCTGACTCTGGAAAATCAAATGTCAATCATGATAATTTTTTTTTAGTTATGGCATATTTTTATTCAAATATTTGGGATAATAGTGATGAAAATTAAATTTTAATTTATATCTACATATACATATTTTGCATACAACTAAATTCTTACCCGCTACATATTAGTCCTATATGAAATTTATTGTGTCGATTAATCGGGTTGTATTGTTGACTCAGATCTCAATTTCATTAGTTGAGTTGTAAATTGAGTGCCAAGACGTTGTAGGTGCAACATCTTTGAGATAGAGAGCACAGCGTCGTAGCGCTATGAAGTCAGAGTTGTTTTACTATAGTTCACTGTGCTACGACACTGCGAGATAGAGAAGTCGAGGCCGAGGCATTTTAGGTACATCTTCGCAGTGCTATGTGTCGGGTTGAGTAGTTCTTTCTTTCTGGTTCTTCTTATTTCAAATGAAGGGCTGCATCTCTTGATGAATTTAAGTGCCTCTCTTTGACCGTGTTATGTGTAGAATGGTTTGAGAAGTGAAGAGAGACAATGAGATAATATGAGAAGAGAGATATTGTGCAATTTTTCTCATTTTCATAGTGGATTTCTTAGTATGGTGTGGCTCCATGATTTTTTCTTGATTCCGGGTATTCCACTTTTAATCCTGACGTTCATTTTCGATGTTTTCTTTTCCTTATTTGTTTCGTCGCGTTGTTTTACTTCTCAACACTACAACCTCAAAGATTTACTACATTATTAACAAGGTCATATCAACTGTGTTTTGTACATTAATCTTATTTTTTATGCTAAGGATTTGTTATCTTATAGAGGCCTTTAAAGTCCCAAGTCTCACAAATGTACCTCTATAGTGTGGTTCTCCAAGTATGTTTGGTAAGTGTTTTCAATATAACTCTCCAAAGGAGAATGATTCATATCTGAGGAGCATTCATGGTAGTCATTCGATCCAGATGTATGGGCATCATCGATCACACAATTAATTATCATTTTTATTAGTTAATGCAACAAGGAAATATTTATTTTAATATTATTTTAATGAATTTTCTTTAAATCGCTTAGGAATTAGTTCTCATTAATGTCAATTTTTTTAATTTTCAAAAGGGGCTATTGGCTTATAAATGAGGAACTTAGAGCTTATTGTTGTGGAAGGAAGAAATATATTTGATTTTTTTTTTAAAGATGGCTACATATCCCTCCCAATATTTTTCTCATAATAAACTTTCTTCCATCTTATTTATCTCATTTTTTCTCTCTCTAATTCTTTCATTGATTTTCATTACCCTCAGTCTTGCCACTTGTGGGCTCCGAAAAATTCATGCCCCAGCCTCTCTGCTCCTGCTCTTTTTGTTGTTGGGGAAAGTTTTAACAGATTTAAGTTTCGGATAAATTTTCATAAGGCAATGTTGACCTCATTTTTATATGAGATCATCATCCTAAACTACCCAAACTTTTAACTTTCAATCCTATGGTTGACAATTATCCAGACGTCAATCATACAATCAACACCCCGATCAATCATACAATTATTTCTAGTCAATCATCAATCTGTAATCATCTAAATACCAATTAGTGATTTTGCAATCAATTGATTAGCAATCATTATGGATGTTCAATTGCCTTGACCATATCCAATCTACATGCATTCAATCATCTTTAATAATACAACCAATATTCAATCAAGCTTCAATCACCCATGGATATTCAACTACATAGATGATTCATCACTTCTACAACCTACATTCACTAAACTACAATCACCTACAACCAAGTACCCCAGTGCACTGCCTTACATTGCGTATTGACTCCTTGATCTCAGTCATTATCCAAACCACTTCACTAGGAGCTTCATAAAGTAAATCATTTATCAATAGACTCTCCAGTCATCAACTGACCCATATGATCTAATTGAGCTAGCTCAAGTTAGCTCAATTGATCATGCACTTCAATTACTTCCAACTAAACCCCAAATCACATCTGATTTTCACTAAACTATTTTGAACACTATTCTTAGTTAAATGGACATGAAACTGATCATCCTGACCCAGTCAATAGTTAACTTGGTCAACTGGACCCATAATTGATCAAATAAAGTAAAATAAGGTCAATTCCTTGCATACACCCAAGTCAACCTGCCCAAACCCCCAAGATTATTCCATCCCATAGCTTAAACACTTCCCAATTATTGGCGAGTCAGATCCTATTGAGTTTGACAAAGTCAACTCATTGAAATTTGGTCAAACCTCACTATATAGTCATTTGCTCATACACTAGACCCATCCCTTCAAGCCCCTTGGAGTTAACTCAACCAGCACCCATACACCCTCTCAAGTTCACCTCACCAACTATTGACGTGTTGACTAGTCAAATAGTCAATCTAAGGGTTAAAAATTCTCAGGTGGTCAACCTAGCCTAAGAAAGCTATATCCTTCCACTTCAGCTCATCCAACCCGACCCAAACTACTCCAGAAGCTTCAAATTGACCTAGCCCGAACACCTATGTTGCATCGATACACCTATTTATGAAGGCGTGTTGTATCCGATACACTGATACACGGATACGCCTACGATACTCCACTGATACGTGTCGGATACGCCAAAGTCATATCCAATTAAAATACTATTTAATTTCAAAAGGACACGCGTATCCGATACACGTGTCCGTTGAAAAACAAAAAACCATCCATAGCAGCCCTAACACCTGAATTAGGCCAAGGCATGTAAAACCCTCATACACATTTTTTTTTTGCATTTGCTCCAGCTGTTTCCCAGAGTTTTCTGCATTTCGTTTTGCTCTCCTACACTTCCCTGAGTATTTGCCAGGCATTTATTGCATAAATGGTAGGCTTAGAAACCCAGATTTGTTGTGGTGGAGCCAGACCACCTTACTTTTCTGTAGAGTCTGAGTATGTTGTAAATCTCTAAATCAATAAATGAATAAAAAACTTCTTTTATTTATACAGTTCTCTTCTTCACTTCATTTCATATACTACGTGCATGTTGGTGGTAGCTTGCATTAGGGGGTAGCAGGTTTTTTTTAGATTTTCCTCGGTGTGCATGTTATGGACTTTGTAGGAACATGTATACTAGTTTTAGGACGATATAGCTTTGGGTATTATAGACAACAACCCCTTTACCTATTCATACATGCATATATGCTTATTTTACTTCTGTTACGTACATAGAGCCTAGGTGTATGCCTCCCGTTGGCAAGATAACGGGGTCCCCATTATGCACGGGGGATGCTACATTTTCCGTGTTGGCATATGGTCGTTATGCTGCCAAAATTTCTAAGAAATTTTGATAGTTGGAAAATTTAGCTAGGTAATCTACATAAGATAAAATTTAGAGTCTTTAACGAGTCGTCTCGTTAGCATCACTTAAACGTAAAGTCAAATTACTTTCGACTCATTGATTTAGAGTCTAATTTATTCCTTTGATTTCTTAGGATAGAGCTAACCTTATTATGCATTACATCAATGATAATTGCGTGTATTAGGTTGTTAACTAGCAGCTCATTCAAAGCAGGCATAAGCCCAGGGGTATTATCACACCTCAACTCTATGATAAGAATAACATTATGTATTTAAATATATTTTCTACAAAAACTTTAAAATATTTTTGAAGTAATGATTGACATTTTCAAATATATAAGACAACTTTCTTATATTTTAATATCAAAATGAGTCTAATCTCCAATTTAATCGAAAGTTTTCTCTTTGGAGATGTAATTGACTATAGGTGCTTGCCGTTATAGAAATCCAATATCCTAGTAGAAAATAAACCTTGTCTTAGGTTACTAAGAGAGTAAAAAAATCTCTGGACATCGACTAAAGCCTATCATGGGTTAGATTTCGTATTTAAAACGATAGGTAAATATGACTTTTCTGTTTCGGGATAATTTTTACATTCTCTATGCCGACTTTGAATACGAAAATAAATGATTCTTTCCTCAAGTCGATAATGTAGTGTTAGTTTATTCTTCAGGATAATTAACACTAATTATATGAATTTGTCTAAAAAAATATTAAATATCAAATCAATGGTACAATCATTTATTTTGTCAACATGTAGATTGGACTTTAGATGAGACACTACCCAGAGATTTCGGTGTGATTTGAGTTCTGGTTTTCCATAGCTGCAAGCTCCTATGATTAATTACTCCTCTCGATAATGAGAGAGAATTTTCAATTACTCCTCTCCTTTTATTTCCACCTTTCCCCATATCTCTTAGTTGCTTCTCTCCTAATTCTCTGATAGGAAATACTTGTGTTCGCAAGTAACCCTAAGGTAATACTTGAGTTCGCAAGCAATTCTAACCCAAATCGATATGCAACAGCAGTGAAATGGCTGTTTGTAGCAGGAAAAACAGCAAAAACCTGCTGTCTACAGCAGGAAATCAGCACAAACCAGGGAAAATCGTGAGAAGAATCAATGCAGGACTTGTATTCCACTAGAAGATGCAACAAAATAGAAAAGATACAATTGATCCTCAATTCGAGAGGAGGATCGATCTCTCCCAAATCTCTAGACGCCGCTAGAGCCCAAAGAAAACCTAAATCTACGAGATCTCAAATTTCAGCCAAATTCAAGATGATCAAACCCTAGGAAAATCTACTATTTAATGCATACAAATCAAAAGGAATTCCCTAAACAGTCCCTACATTCAAATTTCTTTCTGAAACCCCCCAAAAAT
>NW_021319178.1:18734611-18740843 GCF_001605985.2 Dendrobium catenatum
ATATGATATCGCATTTAGGTTGGCAAAGTTCTATCAATCTAAACATTAGGCTTTAAAAAATCATTAATATCTAAGTAGAATATGGTAGAAATGAGTATTGATATGGATGTCTGGCAAAACTACAAGGATAAATGAAGGAATGATTATATTAGAACAGGGCTTGATGTAGCATCACTCGAATATAAAGTGACTAAAAATAGATTTAGATGGTTTGAAAATACGTAGAACAAAAGATAGTAAATGCTTCTGTTAGACAAGTTGAAAAAAATTAATGTTAGAGGGATGATGATGAAACAATGAGCACATGCATATTACATTGCAAATAAAGTGTTCAAACATTCTCACACATAGCAAATTTCTGAAGTTGTAACTTCACAAGCCCAAAAAAAAAAAAAAAAAACTAAAAACTATAAGGTTTTTAAAGTAGTTTTAGAATATCCAATAATTGAATCAACACATATATGAGTTCAGAATTAAAATAAGAAGCCTGGATCTTATTGAGACCCATAAACTTTTATCTTGTATTTCATTTATTTCATTATTTTAATAAAATATCCACTAAAACCATAAATTGATACTCCTGACAGAAATAACTAAAATCTAGATATTTAAAATAAAGCATCCTGCGCATTAAAATTTTAAAATTGGTTTTTACAACTCGACAAAGATACAAATTGGTTTCCCTTAGTTGTGTTTGAAAAGGCTATATAAGACATTTGTATGAATTCAAAAAATCCAAACCCATATTTTCTATGCAATAATTTTCTTTTGGGAGAATCACGAAACTAAAAAAAATAATATGGGATTTATGGTTCTTATTTTCGTCCGCTAAATCCACTAGTTCCATGAAAAAAAAACATATTCATAAATCACAAAAAATAAGTTTAATGATTTTTGTCTCAATTGAACCTATATGATAACAATAAGCTCAGAGAGCAACCTTGTCACACTCCTTTGTTATATAGAACAAAATTACGAAACCTAAGTAGAGTTTTTTTTTTTTTTTTTTTTGAAAATAAGTGGTGTTTATTTGCTTACGCGCGTGAAGCCCCTTTCTCTAATAATCACAAACAACAAGTTCAAATCCCTAAAACAGTTAGAAGCCAAGAGGGAGACAATACAATGCAAATAAAACCGAGGTGAAGAGGAGCTAACTGTTTGGTAAAATGCCCTCCGTGACTCCTTTAGCTTCGACATGAGCGCAGCAAGTCGTTCAGCGGCCCTTAGCTGTCATACATCTGAGATCGTCCTCCCACACCTCATTAGAACTAATAGAATCAATCTCCGACTCAGGTTATCAAAACGAGCACTCCCCCACTGCCTTCTCCGCCATGGCGGGCATGAAAGCCTCGAATTCTCGGCAATTTCTGAGGAGAAGAATATAATGGACTTTCTGAGAGAGCATTGCCGAGCGGAAGGGAGGAGCAATGGGTATTAAATAAAGGAAAGGATTCTGCATTTGAAGGAGAGACCATCGAGATGGCAGCAGAGGGCTTTGGATTCCGCTTAGGGTTCTCGAGGCATTGGAGCGCTTATTATCTTCAATTGCCCGTCCAAGAACACAATGAATTAATCAAAAATTGAAAAATATTATATATTTTTAGTTGAAAAAAAATTATATATTTAAGGCCAATTCTAATTTTAATGAGAATAACTTCAATTAAAAATTTTATTTTCAACAAAACAAATTCAAGTAGATTGTTTACAACATCTCTTGTGTATATGATTTATTATTGATATGCCATCGAAAATCACCTCGATCAGACACAAATCGCAATGAATATTTGAGTTGGGAACTTTCGAAATTAAATTCAAGACCAATTTTGTATTAAAACTCCGTTTTATAAAGCAACAAAAAAGCCGTCCCAAACGAAACCAAACTCTAATTTCAAAAAGCTTAATTAATTAAACTTCTCGATAAGACGAATCTAACGACAAAAAGTGGTACAATTTGAGTATGAAGTAACCCAAATCAAGCACTTGAAGCTCAAATGGAAACTTCATAATACTAAAATATTAATTTGAGTATCATATGATCTCCAAATTATGCTTATATTCAAATCGAGCATCTCAACAAGTCAAATACAACGATCATAAAATTGCTTAATTCTAACATTAGGACAATTAAATGTTGAAGAAATAATCTTTAATCGAGGTTATCAATATATGTCATTCAATGGACTATTCCTGATTTAAGCCAAATTTATAGGGCATATTATTCATTAAATCTATAAATAGGCCCCACACTCTTTATGTTAAAAAAATATATTTTGTGCGGAAGCGGGACCCTGTCTGAATGCCTAAACCTACAGCTCGGTATCTCGGCTCGGTATGACTGATGTGGCTTATTTTGATTGATGTTCAGATGTAGAGCAGTGTTCAGCATCCACACAGAATAATCTCTCCTTTACATGAGGGGATGGAGGAAACTTAGACTTTAGCTTGAGATTCAAGATAACTCTGCTTAGAATTCTTGAACACCACCTTCGACAACCGACTGATCATCTCTATCTGACCAATGTTAATGTCATAGTTGACCACTACCCTACACTGTCGTTAGACATTACCTGATGTTGTCATTGACCATCACCCAAACACGGTCATCATAACAGTTTGATAATCACTCGACATTACCATAAAACAACCACCTGACCACTTCCATCGGAACACAACTTGACATCATTGTCAAGCCACCTCCCAACCACAACTATTGAAATATCTCCTAATTACCATCGTCACATCACCATTTTCCAACCAATGTCTCCGAACCATGGTCATCCAACCATCGTCGCCTGATATGATCCTCTAGCCACCATTATCTGATTGCAATTCTCTAACCATGATCATCCGATTATGGTCCCTCTGATAACCATTATCACATTACAATCCTTCCACTGTCTTGACAAAAGTTATCCGACCTCCACCACTCGACTATGGTCCTTCTACCACTATTGCTCGACTATAATTCTTTCAACCTCTATCACTCGATTATGGTCCTTCCAATTCCCGTTGCCTGACTATGATACTCTATTCGTCGCCCCCTACTATGGTCCTTCAACCATTGTTACCCGATTACCATCCTACTGAGTACTTTCATCTGAGTACAAACCATTGACTTTCATGGCACAGCTATAGTTCTTTGACAACCATCACCAAACTGCGATCATTCGATCTTTGTCACCCGAGTACGATCCTTCAACCTCCCTCGCTTGACTACAATCTTTTGTTGATTGTCACCTGACTACTACAATGTCTATTGACTTCACTGCCTACCATTGCTAACAATATCAATTATAACATTAATGCAAGTCATCAGCACCAAACTCCAACTCCCATGGTCAGCACTTGATTTATATTGGATTTTTTTGGTCTATGATCTCCTCTTCTTGAAGGAGTACGACTAAATAAACAAGTGAGCAATCTCTTAAATACAACTCTCACGCTACCAAGTTCTAAATTCAACCACGTAATATGTTCTATACAATTTACATTCACTATGTTGAATCAACGACTTTCCTTAATGAAGGACATCATTTGTAACCAATGATAAATACAAGTGGAATAATTTTAATTGGGATAAGCCCCACATTTTTTCTTTTATTGGGATTTCCTCGCAAAAATTCTGGTATTACTTACAATTCCTACACCCCTCTCTTATATGTATATATACTTGATCTTTGTATAAAACTATGACGTTAAACTCTCTCTATCGTTGCAAATATTTCAGCAAACAATTATTATTCAATTAGACGATGCCATAATAGACAATAAAAACACACCAAACTACTTATTTACCAGCATTGAAAGTAACTCCATGAATTCATGAATACGCCTTTTTTTAATGTTTTGAATTGTTCTATTTTTTTTATCATTATTTAGTTTATGTATAACTCTTCATTTCAACGCATTAGGAATTTAACCTCGAACAAATTTTAAGACTTCATTTAAGACTGTTGCGTCCTGGAATATTCGCGGCGGTAGAGAAATATATAGTTTAACGTCTTAGCATTGTACGAAGATCCAGCACACAAGCAGATAAGAAGAGAGGGTCTAGCATTTATGAGACACCAAGATTTTTACGTGGAAAACCCCTGCAAAAGGGGGACTTTCGCCTCGAGATTCGTGCCCGATCAAGCTAATTTTGTGATGCCGTATCAAAGACGATTTTTTTACTATTTTTTGATTAGCTTTTTAGTAATTTTTGTACTAAAAAACTACTTTAAGAAATAATAAGAGAACTATCTCAAACGAAATCTAGATCTCATTAATGATATCCCATCATAATTAAAACGTTGTTGCTCACTTAAATTACTCATAAATATATGAAATTTCATTTGCCATGAAAATTACTATTATTAAACAAACCTATGTTTCCCCTGATATTAAATACTGACATCTAGGAGAGTTAGGCAAGTTCCTCATATTTGACAGGTTGACGAGTTCGTTTTTGATGAGCTTATCTTGTCCAATTGCTTTGAATTTGACTAACCTAACTCAGATAGTGTGAAAAACCTTTTTTTTCTTTTTTGTTTAACTTATTTTGGATTTTCATTCAGGTTTGTCCGTACGAAGTTGTGTTCGTCCAGGATGAATAGTTGAAAGTTTTGGACAGAGAACTTCGTCCAGGGACGAAGAGTAATCATCGTTCGTACGAAGGCGACCCGAGGAGATCGTCCTTGTACGAAGAGCAATTTTCGTTTGTACGAATATTGTTTGTGAACCAACCGAGGATATCGTCCCGGGATGAACCATGAATATCGTTCGGACGATTGGGGAAATGTCTCAGCCCATTAAATATCTAATTTTCATTTTGAAGAAAGAAACGAAGAGAGAAAAGGAAGGAAAGAGGAAGAAAAGTAAGTTTTGGGCGACTTCGGCCCGTTTTCGTCCGTCGCCGTAGTTGAGAAAGTTGATTGACTTGAGGTAATGCACATTATGCCTTTCTCAATTTATAGAAATGTGAGTTTTGACGGATTTTCTGGTTCAAATTTTGTTTCCGTTAGCGAAAAACGGGTATATCTTTGCTCCGGTAAAACTTTTACCACGTAACTTTTGGTATGTTTTATGAGATAATGATTTTACACGTTTTGAGTATTTTCTGGAGAATTTTCACCGGGTATTTTGAATTATGTGAGGTTTTTATCCAATAGAAAATTATCCGTATGTTGAAAAATATTGCTTCAGTACAATGAAAGTCTTGAAATGAAAGTCTTCGACTCAACGCGAAGGGATCCGTCCCGGTCGAATTGGGTCGTGACACATAGAGCTCATGAATCAATATATGTAATTATAATCATAACTCATTATAAATAAATTAAAATTCTCATTTCTCGCTGTCTTTTTTTATTATTATTATTTTACTTTAACATATTAAATCAATCTTCATTTTCTTAATCTTAAAAGTGAATATTTTTTTTGAAGTCAATAAATTGTGGAGGATAATAAAACTCAAACATGCAGGGATTAATATCAAGGCCAAAAAGTTAAAACTACTTTTTTATTTTTTATAAGTATTGTAAGTACTTATTGCGTCCTGGAGTATTCGCGGTGGTAGAGAAATATAAAGTTTAACGTATTAGCATTGTACGAAGATCCAACACACAATTAGATAAGAGAGAGGGTGTAGTGTTCATAAGAGACACCAGAATTTTTACGTGGAAACCCCTGAAAAAGGGGAAAAACCACGGGGCCTGGCCCAGTTTGAATGAATCCACTAGTATTTGCAGTCGATTACAAACGAGGCCCTTCCATGGGAGAAGGCCTTAGATTGATGTAACAAATGTACATCATATAAAGTGCATTACATGGTGGGAGTTATATATACATGTTTGTTTGGTTGAAAGGGCCGTAGTCGGCAAAAGACCGGGGTCAGAAAGACCGTTGTTTAATGATGGAGTTCGGAAGAACCGTAGTTGGCGACGAAGGTCTGAAGGACCATAGTCGGCAGGATATAGGAGAGTCTGAAAGACCGTTTTCTGATGATGGAGGTCGGAGTGACCGTAGTAGGCGACGAAGGTCAGAATGACCGCAGTCGGCAGGAGACTAGAGTCTGAAAGACCGTTGCTGGCAAGAGACTGGGGTCTGAAAGACCGTTGTCTGATGATGGAGGTCGCAGTGACCGTAATAAGCGACAGAGGTCGGGAGGACCATAGTCGGCAGGAGACCAGGGTTTGAAAGACCGTTGTTGGCAGGAGACTGGGTCTGAAAGACCGTTGTATGTTGATGGAGGTCG
>NW_021319178.1:18741065-18791435 GCF_001605985.2 Dendrobium catenatum
TTTAATAAAAATATTGAAATAATTTTTTTTTTCATTGCCGTGACGCCAAAAAAGCACAGTCGGACAGTCGGATAAGAAGGGCGAAAGGGGCACGCAAAACCCCGAAGAAACCCCACACGCATTTTTTCCTCTCTGGAACAAAAAATCTACCCGTAAGATCGCAATTCTGTCTTTCAGTGGCTGCCGCCGGCGAAGTTAAGGGGCAGTGAAAAAGGAAGGGCGAGAGAAGAAAGTGGGTATAGCGAGTTAGGAGTGACAATGGTATCTATGGAGGTGGTGTACCCGGATGATTTCCGATGTCCGATTTCACTCGAAGTGATGACAGACCCGGTGATCCTTGCCTCCGGCCACACCTTTGAACGCGCCTCCATCCAGCGTTGGATCGATTCCGGCCATCGGACTTGTCCGGTGACTATGTTACCTCTTCCTCCTCACTCTTCTCTCATTCCTAATCACGCGCTCCGTTCTCTCATCGCCAACTTCTCCCCTTTCACGGCTGGTCCCTCCCGTTCGAATTCGATGTTTTCGGGGCAAGAAGCTCTCATTTGTTCTCTTTCTTACCCCACAGACGTTGCGACGCTCTCACTTCTCCTCCGCCTCACCAAAGAAGACCCTGCTTTCCGGCACCGTCTTGCAGACTCCGGTGCTCCATCTGTCCTCCTCCGACACGCTGAGTTATCGGATCCTGATGACCTCCAAGCTCTTTCGCTTCGCATACTCCTTTACCTCTCGTTGGACGGCGACGATGCTCGCGTTGGCCTAGTTGCGGATGGCGCCCTAGATCCCCTAACCCATGCCCTCGCCGCCGGAGGGCCCAACGCTGCCCTAGCTGCCACCATCCTCACCAGCCTTGCGGTGGTTGAGGTCAACAAGTGCACAATTGGCGCTCACCCTTCTGCAATACCGACCCTCTCGGGCCTCATCCGTAGCGGCAAGGGGAGAGAACGCCGCGAGGCTGCCACTGCGCTCTACGAACTCAGCAAGTTCCCGGATAATCGCCCTCGTGCTGTGCGGTCAGGCGCGGTGCCCGCTCTGGTAAGCTTTGCCAGCGATGGTTCCGAGAGGGCAGTTGAGGTTCTGGGATTGATTGCGAAATGTATAGAAGGGAGGGAGGCTATGAGGAACGTCAAGGGTTTTGTTAAAGTTTTGGCTGGAGTTTTGCGGGAAGGTAGGGCTAGAGGGGTTGAGCACGCACTTTTGGTTCTGAATTTGACTTGTTCTGATAGTGTGAATATGATCTGCGAAGTAAAACAAGAGGGGGTTGAAGAAATATGCTTCATGCTGGTTGAGTTGGATAACGGGAAGGTTGGGAGGAATGCTTTGATGATGGTCAGAACTTTGGAGAAGGGAGCAATGGGCGGCTTCAGATGACTTGTTCTTGGTTTTTTATTTCATAGAGATTTTGCTTCACAGTAGGCGGAGAAGTAGAAGGTAAGCCTGGTTTATGATACTGTAAAAAAAAAAAAAAGGAGAAATCTTATGAAGTAGTCCTGTCAATATTGAAAAGCTGTAGCTTGCAACTTTTGGCTGTAAACCTTTGCTAAGAAGTAATTTGATCATGTATTTGTACATAATGCCTTCTTCAAGTGCTTCTGTGTTGTATGTAGGTGCTTGATTTTCCTTGCAGTTAAGTTTAGCATTTTCCCAAGACTTCTGCTGGGGTTTCTATGCCATTTTGCTTCAATTTGAGCGAGTTTATCTGGTCTTGCATATGAACACAACAAATCTACTTTCTGAATTTTAATCCGTTTAAGTTATCCTATTTATACTCAGCATATTGGTAATGTGATTTTATAATGATTTATTGATTTAGAATATAGCATTTGCAGAGAGGAGTGCAATATGAATTGCTATAAACTTTAACTTTGATGAAAGTTTGGCGTCATCATCTTGTCCTGATGCATGTTTGAGCTCTATGGAGTCATCCCTTTTCTGTTGGTAACTTATTGTTGCATGAATTCTCGAATTCCTTTTTAAATAGAATGCGTGGTTTCTTTGCTCAATAGTTTTCTGGCATTGCTAGAGATTTTGGCATTGTTAGGATTTCCATCAACTTGCTTACAATGAGTTCGATGATATGTTGTGGTTCTTGTTGGGGAGATGAGGAGTTAAACACTGCACAGACGAAACAAGTAAGAAAGTAAAAGCAACGAAAATAAATGACACCAAGGTTTAACGTGGAAAAATTCAAAATAGGAAAAAAACTACGGAGCAACACCACACCAAGGAATCTACTATGAAAATTGAGAGAAATAAGTACATATCTCTCTTCTCTCTCGCTCTCTCTCATTGCTTCTCTTCTCACATACACCGTTCTCAATGTCTACACACTCAAAATACAAGAGAAAGCCAAGTAAAATAACCCCAAGGGATGCAGCTCTTGAAAGAAATGAGAAAGAAAACCGTCCAGTCCGGCTCGCAACGCTGCGGCGCCAGTTTGGGGCGCTGTGGCACTTAAACCTGTCTTTATCCGCTATGACATTATATTTATACCATTGCGACACTCTGTTCTCTGTCTTTCGATGCTGGGGCGCTCGGGGACACAGTGCTGGGATGTTGTACGGAAAAAAAAAAAAATCTTCCAAAGCACCTGAACTCATGTAGGAGATAAATCCCCCACATTCCCCAGCGAACACGACAAGCTTTGAGGTCCGAGACAACATAATAACCATATTGATCAATACATTCAGATTCCATACATAACAATACCATCTTTATTGCACCTCCTCTTGTAAATTATTTGTGGATAAGATGGTGTGGCACCACTTATGATTGCGATAATGGTAATGAGTTTTATTCAAGTCAATATAGCAAACCTGAGATTCTAAGCATTGCCTTAGGCATTTTCTTGAGTGAAGTGAGGCTCTAAAGAGTTTTATCTAATTTAGTTGTGAGAAATATTTTTGGGGTGTACAATACACTAATCCGCATAATAAAATCTTAAAATTTAATATGAAAAAACACATTTTAAAGTTTTGTAGTAAGTACCAAAATAATAATGTTGTCAAATGGTTTGTCTAAAACTAGGTGCCCATAAAATTAAAAATTATGTTTCAAGTTTAAACAAGCAGATAGAAATTTATGTTAGCAGCTTCCTTAGTGTAAGTTTAATTTAATCTTTAAACTAGGCTGCTTGAAAGGCAAGGGATTACTAGGTATGGTGTGTTGATCGTTTAACCCATTTTCTTCACTGGTAGATATGGAATTACCAAGCAAATATTTCTGTTGTGTTGTGCTTTATCTTAGCTTTACTAACAACATAGTCCTTCGCCTAGCTCTATTTCCCTTCATTCCCTTCTTCCTCCATTCTTGTTTGTCTGTTGAATGAGCGGTTTGAGGGGAATTGATGAAGCAGGGATTGATCGATCCCCGCTTTCACTTTTCTTATTTCCTTTGTCCCGCCCTCCAATGTGGTATGGAGCCACAACATAAGTTCGGGTTTGATGTGTTGTGTGTTTTGCTTGTTTCATAGTTGCCTTAGTCATAGCGGCTGGTCTAGTGTGATTGTTATCATTGTTAGTATAGGGCACATTGCTTGTGAAATATTTGAGGCATTGGAGCCTCCCTTCACCTGGGTGCCTAGGCGAGCGGCCAACTTGCCTTTGATAACTTTGCAATACACTAGAACATTATGGAGCTACTATGCAAAAACTAGAGAATGAATTATGTGAACATAAGATTCTCATGCTTTTCTTTTGCAACTAAATAAGTTATGCTTAGCTTGTAAATCAAGATTTTAATATTGTATTTTTTATTCAGGACATTTTTATGAAATTTGTGCAAATAAAATATAAAAAATTGTAGTGAAAGGGAAGGAGGAAGAAGAAGAGATCTATATTGTAGAACATTAGAATTTCTTATTCTTGTATTTTATAATTTTGCCTCGGTCATATGTTAATTTGTAGGAGGTCATTGATGCTAGGTGTTCTTTATTCTTTATGATGTGGTTTATATCTTGAAGGTGTCATCAACTATAATCTAATATCAATATGTTCTTAATTTCATGGTGTCAATAATGTTTTATATGATTGTTATTCTTAATTTTCATATGATGCTTTTGCATTATGAATATTAGTCAAACATAATGTGTTTCCTTTCACATTGATAGTGATGATGCAATAGCTCTTCTTCGTTCTACTTCTCATGAACTATTTAGTGGAATGAATTTCATCCTCCCCATGGTTTTAAATTGTAATGTGTTCCACATGCCCTCCTTGCTTGAGGACTTCAAGCGTTGCTGAAATCTTTGTATCTCTTGTTGCGTGATTTCCTAAACAAGTCCTTGCACACATCATTATTTTTTTTGTTTATGATTTCCATAACATGTCCTTGGACACATTATTGACCTTTCTTTTGCGGCATCTTCAACTTTGGGTATTGATGCCAAGTCGACACCAAAGCTAATCAAGTCATAGAACAAATCAAAATATTTACAAAAGAACAAACTAAAAAAATCAATTTTGGCGAAGCTAAAATACTCCACTGTGATGACGAACATAAAGTGATATTTGCAAAGTTAGAAAACTCCACTATGACAACAAAAAGAGTGCTTGGATTTTGATAAAACACAATTGGAATTACATTTATCAAAAACTATCTTTGATATTACAATCATCTTTCATTTGTAACTTATCTTTCTCTTCATTCTGAAATTGCAAAGTTAATTATTTCTTTATTCTTCCTCTCCATTAGATGCGCATGATATATGTGCCATTAATTTGACACTAAATAAGTTGGTCAAGTTTTTATTTTCATTTATTATATTTCTGCTAGTTGTGCATGCATCTAACGAAGGCTATCTCATTAACAATCAGCCATTCACTATCTGCTAGACAATTGTTTGTCCTTTAAGAGATGATTGATGTGATGCTTGAACGTATGTGAAGATAAAATACAAATAAGAGCACACGTGGAAACTGCAATCCCATATATTTTTGTGATATGTTCTCCTCTCTATTGTTGTGGTCCTGTGCAACTCTACTAGTGAAAAACTAGAAAAAGGGCAATAAAAAATTGTCTATTTCATGGTCGTGTGAATTTGTTTCTTCTGTATTTCATCATGATTTCCTTGGATGCCAAAGGCTGCAACCATAAATAGACAATGTGGCCAATGTTAGGGCCCAGATGATTCTTCAAACTTCTAATATTGTAAGTCTGATTTAGTTGAGATCAAATATCTTGTTAACTAAAAAATTTATATTTATTAATGAGTGGTTAAAGACTAATTGTTTGATGTTTCTGCATGAATGTATTTTTTTAAATATATGATGTGTGATTAAATTATTGTGACTTTGGACGAAAGTTATTAGTAAGAGTACAATTTTTAGAGATTTTGGATCTATTGTTTAGAGTGAAGATGAAATAGATGAAGATATTATCAACATAATTTAAGTTGGATGGTTGAAGTGGAGGAATGCATTGGCCTTATTGTGCGATAGAAAAGTCCCCCTTAAACTTAAGGGAAAATTCTATAAGATGGCGGTGAGACTTGCAATGTTTTATGGTTCCGAATGTTGGCCGTTAAAAGAGAAGCATAATGCTAAGTTAAGTGTTGCAGAGATGAGGATGCTTAGATGGATCAGTGGCAGCTTTACCCTTAGAGATAGGATACGAAATGAGCATATATGTGAAAAGGTTGGAGTAGCTCCAGTGGAAGATAAGATTAGGGAGAGTCGCCTTAGATTATTTGGTCACATTAAACGGAGGCCTTTCGATGACCCAGTTAGGAAAGTTTAGGTATTAGATTTAACTTATGTTAAAAGAGGTAGAGGTAGACCTAAAAAGACTTGGCTAGAAAATATTAGAAATGATATTTTTTTAGTAGATTTAAATGAGAATTTGACTTTTAACATGACACAATGTCGAAAAAGGATTCATGTAGTTGACCCCCACGGCCCACGTAGGGGGACAAAGGCTTGATGTTGTTGTTGTATGATGTGTGATTAAATTAATACTTTTATTTGTCTTAATAATCTTCTAATCGCATGAGAATTCTCTCATCAGTTGCATTTAATATCATCGAGAATATACTAAAAGCCCATTTAATTATTTGCGCTTATCATGTGTCTCCTGTTTTGAATCTTGCTCGATCATGGTAGAAATCACCAAAAACATATAGGAGCTATGAATTATATGACCGACGATTTGATTCCAAGATAAGCGATGCCTCTTATATCATTTGTTAGGAGTTGAATCAAGGGGATCAATGTCGTGCTTGATATGATCCTAGTTAAATTCATTTTCAACTCAAAAGCTTGTGCTTATGAGTGATCAGGGCTAAGCATATATTTCTGCATCATCATATTCTTCCATCATTAAATATTTAATCAAATTAAATACTTTCATGTGTCTCAGCGGTGGTGTAACTGAGAAGGTTAGTGCTAATCATGAGGTTCAATTCATTTAGCCACGGGAGCAGTGGGCTGTTAGTCTGGCTAAACCCATCCAACCTATACCGGTTCACTGCTACAGTAGACGGCCCAAGACAGGTGGGAAGCCCTAGTGGGCCCACTTGCTTAATGTAATCGTTGTGTAGGAGTGAAAGATTGAATTAAGGGCTTTTTAGTCTTTTTGTAAGAGTCTTTTGGCTTTAATTAATCTTTTTTATTAAGGTTTGCTTTTCATCTTGAATTTGGAAGAGATTTGAGATCTAGGGTTTATTCTTTTTGGGCTCTAGACTTGGCTAGAGATTTGGAGAGTTGTTTCTTCCTCTCAAACCGAAGAAACTTGTATCATGTATTATTTTTATTGTTCGTGGATTGAATAGAAGAAGTTTTCATCGTGTTTTCTTGCCAATCTTCTGAAATTCCTGCATCGTTTTGCTCATTTCTCTCTAAAATCAGCCAATTTCTCGCTGTTTTCACCAATTATTGATAGAGTTGCTTGCGAACTCAAGTATTTCCTCTTGGGGTTACTTGCGAATTCAAGTACTTCCTATCATGGACATGGTAATGGCAAATATTGTATCGGTTTTGTGACCTTCAGTTCAGGCAAGAGGTAGACAGGCGAAAGCCTACTTAAAGCAACCGCAAGAATTACGTGGATTCTATGAACTGGGTCCTGCTCAAACTGCACTGTTCTTGTACAAGTCGAAAAGGAGAAGTTTAACAATAGTGGTGCTCATTATGCTAGCATGGAGTGTTTTTTTTGGAAAAATAAGGTTAGAATGTCCTTTCTTAAATTTGATCAAAATGAGCTTTATTGTTATCATATTTCTTTTGAGATGAGTTTTATATAAATTTTAATTAATTAGGCATGTATTGCATTACTTTTAAAATAAATTTGATGACTATAAACGTCATTTGGATTGAATTTAGATTAGACTATTCTAACTCAATTTTTTTTTTCTGCAATGCATACAGCATGATGTTATGTGACTGCAAATTGTGTGTATGTTTGTTTTTTTTACTTATCAAGGTGTTTTTTAAGAGAGAAATTATTCTGTGCGGATCCCGAACGTCATTCAGAGACTAACCAGAATGAGCCACGTCAGCACCGACTAACGTGGCTTGGTACCGCTCAGTATTACGGCTCATTACTGCTCGGTACCGCACTCGGTATTGCGGACATAATCTCCTGATGTATAGCTGCATTCTGCATCCGCACATAATAATTTCTCTTTTTAACAAGCACATCATGCTTGCAGATTGAATACTCCTAAAGTTTAAAAATGATTGTTTAAAGCTAGTTATTATGAGCCTTCCATTGAATGCCAGCCTCATTTCATCCCATTTTGGTGATAAATCTCTTCAAATAAAAGTTAAACATGCAGGCCGGCTTCATGCCAGAAAAAATTATCATAACAAATAGTCTGAATCATATTTCATGAGGCTAAGCACTTAAACTACAGAACTGAAGCTTCTATTGCAGGGTATGATAGTTCTGCAGTTTATGCCATGCCACATCATTCGGGTAACATTTTATTCTTAAAAATAGTTTCAATTCCATTGTATGTTAGATTAAGAGCTTCGTTTGGGACGGCTTTTTTACTGCTTCTTGAAGCAGCTTTTTAGTACAAAAATTTTAAATTTTTACTGAAAAACTATTTTAAGAAATAATAAGAAAATTGTCCCAAACAAAATCTAAAAGAGGACTTGTGTTGAAATATTTTCTTATCATGCATATGCTCTCTCTCTCTGGTGATCAAAATGAGCTATATTGTTGTCATATTTCTTTTGAGAATTATTAGATTGAGCAAGCATCATCATTCATCTCAAGGATAAAAGTTGTCAGCTCATTGTCCAAAGTCTAATTATTTTTCAAAGCGATTTAAATTTCGTTTGGAACAGTTTTTTTACTGCTTCTAAAATTTGCTTTATAGTACAAAAATTTAAGAAGCTGTAAAAAAGTCAACCCTCCCAAACGAAGCCTAACATATGGGATGACTTTCTTGTGGTTTCTTAAAACAGCTTTTGAATAAAAAAATTTAATTTTTATATTAAAAAGCTGTTTTTAGAAAGTGATAACAAAGTCATCCCAAACAAAGCCTTATAAAGGATGTGGAGTCATTGAAAATTGACGATAGAAACAGCAGGGGAAGCCCAATTAAAGCCCTAGGAGCCAACTTCCAACAGGTCAAGAATTTTGAATTTTCTTCTACAAAATTTATGGGCATTCATAAGCTTAACTTTCATCACAATAAAAGCCATTGAAGTGGAAGAACTATTGAAAGGGATGGCTAACTATTCATTGAGGATTTAATCAATTGAAACCTACCACGCAAAGGAAGGAACTTAGTTTTCCAGATTGCCGACCAATTATAGCCTTCGGTTGACATTCGCCCACCAATAAGTGGAAAAATCTAAGCATCTGAAAGGAAATTCAGGCTTCGTTTGGGACGGTTTTTTTATTGCTTTCTAAAACGGAGTTTTAGTTCAAATTTTTTTATTTTTGTACTAAAACTCCGTATTAGAAAGTAATAAAAAAGCCGTCCCAAACGAAGCCTCAATCTTCTAATACCCAATACAACAACGTGCAATTGTTGACTGTGAATAGCAATAAAGGGGGCAAAGTTTACGTTTTTAAGAGTTAGCATCTAATCCCATTGAATTAAACAATAAAAAGAGGTTTATGCTAAGTGAGTAAGGCTTTGTTTGGGATGGATTTTTTACTGCTTCTTAAAACAGTAAGAAACCTGTCCCAAATGAAGCCTAAGGCTTCTTTTGGGACGCCTTTCTTGCTGCTTCTTAAAACGACGTTTTAGTTAAAAAAAAAGTTAATTTTATATTAAAAAGTTGTTTTAAGAAGCAGGAAAAAGTCATCCCAAAGGAGGTCTAAATGTTTCGAAAATTAGCTTTTCCGATAGCCATAACATCATCCACTAATAACGTAGGATGAATTAATGAGTTGTTATTAGAGAAGGGGGTAATTGCCATTAAAACCATATCATCTTTAAGGCATGGAGTTATCATTAAAAACCTCTTCATTTTAGCTTAAAAATATTAAAAATGATGTTTTTTTTGTTAAATTTAAATGAGAATTTGATTCTTAACAGGATACAATGACGAAAAAAGATTCATGTAATCAACCCCATGCATGTAGTGGATGAAGATTTGATCTTGTTGTTATTGTTGTATCTTGAAGGCATGAAAGTATATACATCCATAGAAATAAAGAAAAGGAAAGGCGATTAAGGGCATCATTGATAAGACTATGCTTAACCAAATTCAACAACCTATTGTGGTTGAAGAAACTACGGACCGGGAAAAGAAATTATCTCCAATAATATCACAAGAAGTGGTGAAGAATTTTGCTTTGAACTCATCTAGTTTGAAAGATTTATCAATGTTCATATTTTGAAGATTTTCTAGCATTTCACAATCAATAACCAATTTAACAAGTTCTTATGGAGAAGAAATTGGAATAGTTGGTACTGTAGAGATATCCATAGTAGAGGTATAACATGAATCAAAGGTTTCGTTTGGGACAATTTGCTTACTGCTTTTTAAAGCAACTTTTAGTACAGAAATTAAAAAATCTTGTACTAAAAAACTGCTTCAAGAAGCAGTAAAAAAGTTATCCCAAATGAAGCCTTAATTAGGGTGTTGATGTTGGATTATTGTGATTTTCATTTTAGTTAGCTCATAAATTTGTTTATTGTTGTTTTTATTATATGTATTGCATATGGATTGTTTGGCAATTCATAGATGAATATTATATGTTGTGCATGCATGTTGGTTGTAGCAACATAATTAGATTTAAGTTGTATACTTAGGTTTTATTTCGAACAACTTTTTTACTATTTTTTAAAACGGTTTTTTAGTACAAAAACTTTTAGTTTCAAAAATTTTTTGTGCTAAAAACTTGCTTTAAAAAATATTAAGAAAGCTATCACAAACGAAACTTTATATACATTTTTCGACTGTTGACGGTTGTAAATGTCTCTGATGTACAATTTAAAGACCACTAGCATTCAATAAATGATAGACAAAACTCATATATACAAACATCACATATGCAAGACTCAAATCGAAGATCTCTTAATAAGCTCCCAACCAATTGATGACCAAAATGAGATGCATAAAATAAAATAAATTGAGTACTACAATACTAATGAATTTAACAAATTGAATACTATAATATCAATAAAATATATAAATCAAATATCATGATTCAAAATTTTAGGTCCACATCAATTTGACAACATGTTTAATCCTTCAATTAATTGTGATAATTAAAGTTAGTGAGTGTCCCTTAAGATTCTATGGAGAGAGTAATCATGATTATTATTCATTTAGAAAGAAAATGTATATATCTTCATATATCTTTCAATATAGTCAAAAATTTTTAATGGGTAAGATTATAATTAAATAAAAGACATTCTTACTTGTTTTTTTATCTTATTATTATGTGTTGACCTTACTTTCAAAGGTTATCCAAGTGAATCATTAGCAGATATAAAGAAGTTTTGATATGATTACCTCCCAACAAAACTAATTAGGCCAAAACAAAATGATTATAAATAATTTACTTTCTTGATCGTTATATTTATCTAAGAGGCTTCACCTATAAGCTCAGCTCATATAATATTCTCCCCATTCAGCTCATATACTATCCATCAGTGGGAACAACTAAACTAACAGTAGCAGGCTTTCAGCATTTCTCCATCTCCATCTCCATCTCCTTCTCCATCTCTTTCTCTACATCCCCAAACCCTAAAAGAGCAGGAGGACAGAAGAAAAGTGGGAGTTGTTGTAATGAAGTAGGCCATCCTTAGAACTTCCACTACCACATCAAATATTATAGAATACTGTAAAGTTAGATAGCTCCAACAAAAAGACTAAGCACAGTTGCCCCATTACTGGGATTTCATTATTTCTTTCTAATTCTGCCATTCTTCTATTCATCAAAAGCTAGAGCTTATGCTGCCAGCTTTGGAATAATAAATCGAATAAAATGCAGGCTTCTCTGCATGCTCTATGTTGAAGATGACAGTGATCACTTTCATAAAACAAGTCCCTTTCTTCAACTTTGAGAGATTTACTGTGGTGGGAATATGATATATATATATATATATATATATTCTTATAAGGTTGCCAGTCCATATTTTTAATTTGGAATTCTTCTTTTACTTATTCAATTCCACAAAATTTTCAATCTTGTCTATTTGTTATATATCATAAAATTATGTGGTGTTTTCTCACTATGTTCGCATTTATGTTGAGATGTTTTATATATAACAAGTCATACATGGACAAGTAATAAAATTTGTTCATCACTTAACAAAATTTCTCATCATTTTAACATTTAAAATTGTCGTTGTCAGGTCCCAATTCCTAGATGAGAAAAGTTAAGGGTTGTGTTAGATAGTCGACAACCAGTATAAAACTTGTCAAACAATCATGACATGAATCCTTTAATTCAGGCCATTAAAAGAGGATGCTCAAGTGGATGAGTAGCTTTACTCTTAAAGACAAGATAAAAAATGAGCATAACGTGAAAAGCTTGGAGTAGCTCCAGTGAAAGATAGGATTAGAAAGAGTCGCCTTAGATGGTTTGGTCCCATAAAATGGCGGTCTTTCGATGACCTTGTTAGGAAAGTACGTAGATGTATTAGATTTGAGACTTATGTTAAGAATGACATAGGTAGACCTAAAAAGACTTGGTTAGAAAATATTAGAAATGATCTTTCTTTATAGATTTAAATGAGAATTTAACTTTTAATAGGGCACAATGGAGAAAAAAGATTCATGTAGCCGACCCCACAGTGGGATAAAGGCTTGATGATCTTGTTGTTGTTCTATCACTTAATATGTGAAGAAAATATATTTTTTAGAAAATCATAGAGATGATGTTCAATACTATAGCTTAAAAGACTTTTTAAATTTTTTTATAAAAATGAAAAAAATTATAATTTTATTTTCTATCCTAATTCAGAATAAAAAATAATAATATATGATTATAATCTATAGGCAATTGGAACTCTCGTGCTCTATCCCATTGAACATGCATTGATTTAAGAGTTTTAAGTTAGTCAACCTCCTTTGAGATTAAAATATGTTAATAATTGTTAGAATAGTAAATGCAAGTGTAGTGATTTAACAGTAGGAGGTGCAGGTTTTGGACTTATTTTTTGTTTAAGGTTACTTGGTTTTGGTGTTGGAGGTGGTACTGGTTCTCTGCTTGGTTTTTGGGGTCTCTGGGAGGTGGTTTTTGGGGGTTCTGGTTCTATTTTTATCCTTGGTGGTGGTGCAGGATGGTTCTTTTTGCTGTCTATTTGGAGGGTGTTATGTTGTTCTGGGTTTATTGCTCTAGGCGTTCTTGGGTTTGTTGGTGTTGGCTGTGGTATTTGCCTTCCTTTAGGCCTTCTCGGCTGTGTTTGGTTTGGGGCTGCCTTCGGGTGTTATGGTTTTCTTTGCTGACTTTTTTGTGGTTACAGATTTACTGCTGATGCATTTTGATTGTTGTTTCTTCTCTGTTGAATGGGTGGTGGCTCCATGCTTGGATGTATCCTTTTTGGAAGATCCTTAATCGTATCCTTTGTCTTGGCAATTGCTTTACTATCTTTCTGCAGTTTTTTGTCCATTCTTTGGTTGTGCAGGTCCTTTTTTGGCCGTTTGATTGCAAGATCTTTGTGGAGACCTGCTGCTGGGAGCTTTTGGTTGTTTTTTGCTTACTCCCTATTTTTGGGTGCTTTTTCTTAAGCATCGTAGCATGTTCCTAGGTTTCATTGTATTGTTTTTTAGCGGGGATCTCGATCTCTTAGGTTTTCTTCTATTTCTTTTTTGTAGCTCTTTGAGCGGTAGTGAGATTGAGATCCCCTTAAGGACCTTGTAATTTTTCCTTATATTAACGCGTAGGCCCCTCTCGTGGGGTTTCAACTAAAAATAAATAAATAAATAAATTTAAAAAAAAAAACAGTACAGGAGAAATAAGAAATCATAAGAGATAAAATAAGAAGGTTTGGATTCATTTTCTCTCTAATCTTATTTATATAATGTGTTATTGTAATATATACATTCTTAGTTGAGTAGTAGAAACAAAGCAAGCATCCAGCCGTTGATTAGGAATAAAGTAGTTAGTATCAAACGGTTGTAATGACAATTGCACGCACCGGCTTGTCAGAGTGCAAAGAACGTAGTGATGGTGGAGCTCGTTTGGACGTTGAGGTTTCATGAGTCTTTCTGCTATATATCATTAGCAATAATGTTATCAGCCTCCCACAAATTAATTATCCGGAGAGTTAATTTGCTTTTAAGTTAATCAAACATGTATATTGGAAGTCCTTTAGTAAAGATATCGGCTAGTTGATCAACAATTGAAATGCGATGAATCATAATGGTCTGATTTTTAATTAATGCAGTCACTAATGACGTGGTGATCCACTTTAATGTGCTTTGTTCTTGTATGGAAAATTGGGTTGTTGGTGAGTAAGATAGCTGAGGTGTTGTCACAATATAAAGGTGTAGGTAAGAAAATAGGAATGTTAAACTCTCAAAGCAATCGGTGTAACCAAATAATTTCAGAGGCTCCAATAGTCAGAGCGCAGTATTCGGATTTGATGGAAGAGCAAGCTACTATTAATACTTTTTGGCACACCAGCTAATAAGATTGGAGCTCAGAAAATTATATAATTCGTTAGTGGATTTGCAACCATTTTTATCACCAGAGGAATCTAAGTCTACAAAGCAACATAGTTGATGAATATTCCCGGAAGTGAGAGGCAAGCTGAAGGAAATGGTGTCTTTAATGTATCGAATGGTATGTTTGAGCATTTAGAAGTGACTATTAAGGGGTGAATGCATATACTGATATATTTCATTGACTGAAAATGATAAATTTGGGTAAAAAATTGTGAGATATTGTAACGAACCAGCAAAATGATGATACGCTTGCGTGACCGAGAATAGTAGCTGGGCAGATGGCGAAGTGTCTGGCTTATTGGAAATAGGATTTCTGATTAGTTTACAATCTAGCATGTCGGGACAATGTAGGATGCTATCTGCATAAGTGGATTGATGCAAAAGAATCGATGTACCAGATTTGCATGTTTGTAAGCCAAGAAAAGTATTGAGATATCCCAGATTTTTCATCAGAACTGAGCGTGTAAATCAGTCAGCAAGTTGGTAAGGATTTTGGAGTTATATGAGAAGGGATAGATCAACTGTGCTATGAGTAAAGCCCTAGTGAATGAAGTAGTCTGTGAAGGTAGAAAAACATTTTTATGGGGATTGCTTCTGTAACATCAAAATCTGCTCCAGGATCGTTTGGGCCGATTTGGATCGTCCCGGGACGATCAGTGCAATTTTTGTTCCAGATTCTGTACAGAAGTTCCAGGAATGATTTCCTGTAGGGATCATTTGGGCCGATCTGGGATCGTCCCGGGACGATCAGTGGATGACACAAGTCAGAGAGCAAGGGGTTTTTGAAAATTAATTATCGTCCTGGATCGTCCTGCGAAATCGTCCCAGGACGATGTGAAATTGGTCTGATCGTCTATGACGATCGTGCGATTGGCCAGGCCGATTTGAGTATTTTAAAGCTGAAATCAAGTCATTTTGAAGAGAGAGAAAATCAAAAATATCTAAAAAATTCAGCCGAGGAGAGAGAAGGTCGAGGGGATTTTTGGAAAAGTTGATTTTCGGGCGACGCCGGTCCGTTTTCGTCCGATGAGACTGTTGAAGATATTGCTGTACGCAAGGTAAGGCACAATCCGCCTTTCTCAATTTTCAGAACCATCGTGTTTGGCGGTATTATCTGTCCGGAATTGATTTTTGTTCGGGATCCGTCCCGGTCGGGTCCGGTCGTGACAGCTTCAAACCATAAATTTCCTTGTTTAATTTGCATGCATAATTTGGGTGAGTGGAATCTTTGAATCATGGAGGTTACTGCATATATACAATTTCCTTGTGTTTTTCATGAAGAAACACATTTGAAACATCAAGTTGACATATGTTCCAGTTGTGTTGAATAGAGAGGGCTAAGAAAATGTGAATGGTTTGGATTTTGGCAATGAGACTGAACGTTTCAGTGAAATCCAATCCATATTTCTGGCTATGTCCCTTAGCTACTAGCCAAGCTTTATATCTTGTAATAGACCCATCATATTTCAATATGGTTATATATAGCTAGCCATTTACATCCAAGTATATTTTGAGTCAGATGGGGATCAAGGAGCCAAGGTCCAAGTGACTTGAGTTTGAAGAGCTTGAAATTCATCAGACATGGTTTGCCGCTAGCTAATGGGGGTATTTGATTGCAGATGAATAGCTAGTGGGATCTTGAGGATGGTTATCTGAATGTAGAAGGTTGAGAATGCTGTGAGGTTTAAGGTGACCTGTTGGAAGCGTGTGAGCATTGGATGAGATTTTTGGGGTGGCAGGGAAGGATTAATTGAGGGAGTGGAAGATGGAGGATCTGACTAGAAGGAGAGAGGTGTTGGGAGAGTGGAATCATGAGGTGGTGAGTGATGCGGCGAGGAATGTGCTGAAGGAATTGGAGTAGGTTCTAGGTGAGATGATGTAGGATGATATATTTGTAGTAGGGACAAGCGTTAAAAATGGGGAAAATGTAGGGGAATTGATGGCTGGAGGAGGTGTGGGTGATGAGGAAAAAGGAATTATATTTTCAGTAAAGCACACGTGAATTGTTGTATAAACTTTCTTTGTTAATAAAATAAGGCATAAGTATCCTTTGGAGGCAGGTGCATAACCGAGGAATATAGATTGATTGCTTTGGGAGCAAGTTTGTGATTGACATGAGGTGGTAGTAGAGAAAAAAAGAGACATCCAAAGATTTTGAGAAACTTCTAATATGGTATTTTGTGGTAGAGAAGTTCACAAGAGGATTTTTTGTTGGTAGTTGGGGTTGGAAGCTGGTTTATTAAATGCACAATAGTTAGAGCAACATAAGCCCATAATTAATAGAAAAGATTGGCATCAAGAAGTAATATTTGAGTTGTCTCAATAATGTGGCATTATTTGTGTTCAGCTAAACCATTTTGTTGCAGGGTATAGGGCCAGCAAAGTTGGTGGTGAATTCCAAGTTTGATGAACATATTTTTAAAGGAATGATTAACATATTATGCATTGGAATCAGATCGATCGAAGGGAAATTATCTTTTCACCAAATTATTTTTTAGCAAAGTTTTGAAAACTTTGGAAATATTTAAAGGTTTCATATTTATGCACCATAGGGAACGACCAAGTAAAGCGAGAAAAATTGTCAACAAAAAGAACATAATAATGACATCCATTAGAAGAAGATACAGGCACAAGGCCCCAAACATATGTGTGTACAAGTTGTAGAGGTTTCAAAGTAGTACTAGTGTATAAATGGAAATTAGATTTACGACATTTGGATTGAGAACTTGAATTACAACTTAAAGTAGAAGATAGAATGGAAATATATTGATGTTTGGAGATAATGTTGGTGATAATAGCTATATTATGGTGGCTGAGATGCTTGTGCCAGAGGGATGTGGACGTGACTGAAGACGATAGAGCAATATGAGGTCGAGTAGTTTCAGATTGGCAGAAGATGAAGTATAGACCTTTCTGACTCGGACCTTGGAGGAGAGTAGTATTAATCATCAAATCCTTGATGAGAAAACTATTATAGTCAAATATAATAGAGTAGGCATTGTGTTTGGTGAGTTGCTTAATAGAAATGAGATTGGGTGTGAAGTTAGGGAGATGATAGAGTGAATGAAGGAGTAACGTACGAGTTGGGTGGGTAGAATACCCTGACCAAAGGCGACAATTGGCATATTTTGTCCGTTCCCAACCAAGATGTGATTGTTCTCCGTATATAGTTGTGTAGACTGGAGCTGAGTTGAATCAGCAATAAGATGGGCAGATGCACCAGCATCCAAGAACCATTCAGCTGATGGATTAGCAGTAGCTACAAGTGCGGTGGATTGACGTGGTTGATAAGTGAGGTCAGTGCGATACCAACAGTTTGTAGAAGTATGTCCGTGCTTAAAGAAAATCAAACATTATAGAACTCTGGAGTTACAACCTCGATAGCTGCCTCAACTTGAACTTCCTTCATCATCTCTATTGTTGTTACGTACACCGTAGGGAGATGAATGACCATGAGGTAGGGAAAGAGGCATCTTCTGCGCCCTCTAATGGTGGATAAGGCTATGGTGGGATCAGGTATCTTGGAGATGTGATTTTCACGAAGAGCTTTTGCTGCCACAATGATTTCTTCACTACATAGTAGTGAATATAAATCATCCAAACTAATAGGATGAATAGTAGTACAAATGGAAATTTTGAATGCATTGTAACTTGAAGATAAGTTATTTAGTGTGTACAAAATAATATCCTTAGCATCAATATAATTGTGCTACCAGCGACATTGATGGCATTGAATTTGGACTTTATGAGAGATATATATTGAGTCATGGTCATATCCTTCATTGTAAGATGATGAAGTTCTTTTTTAGGTTGAAGGATTCAGGATCTATTGGTGGATTGGAAGCATTTATCTATAGCTACCGACACCTTATGACATGTTTCAAGGATTAGAACATATGGTAAAAGAGGAGGGGAAATGATGGAGTAGAGGGTAGTAGTCAAGTTTTGATATATCAATATCCATTATTATGAGCGGGATTGGGAGAAAGAACATTATCCAAAACAATGATAAATTTACTTGGGCAGGGTGTAGATCCGTCAAGGAATCCATAAAATCCATTCTCCTTGATCACTTTGATGACTTGGGCTCTCCAAGTGGGGTGGTTATCAGAGGATTTCTAGTCAATATCATGTGGGAGATATCGTTCTTTTACATGGTCATGAAGCACAAATATCTCAATGTGTTGTTAAATTCAATTGATAATGTTGAAGTTTTTGGAGGCTTTGCTTTAGAGTCTATTCTTCCTTTTACTAATCATTCGCATACTCTTCAATTAATCGATACTTCAATTATTAGTGGAGTTGGCATCTCCATTGTGTGTGATCATGATGATAATCTTGATACTATCCTTCCATGCTCAAATGTGTGTGCTTCTTTTAGGGGTTTAGAAAGTGGTTATTTCTTGCTTTAAATTGGGTTTCAAAAAAAAAATAAAAATAATGATGATAGTGATCATACTGTGATCCGTAGTAGTTATTTTTCATTGCATAGTGCATGGACTGAGCAAGAAGAGAATTTACGTTAACATGTCATGCTTTTTAAGGCCTAGTTTATATGATTTTGATTGTTATTAAAATCAAACTAGTGGACAATCATTTTTGAAATCTTCTTCCAGGTTATTTCACTTAGTTTTTTTTTTTTTAAGGCCTATTGTAGAAGTAGGGCTTTTATGTTTAAAAAACTCATTTGTTCTTTAAAAAAAAAATTATGTTACATTTGTGCCTTAAGTTTTATTTTGAACCTTAATTGTTGTATCCATGAGGGTCTTTTTTATAAACTATAACTTTTTTCCGGCATCAACAAAAATATTCACATAAAAAAAATCTCCTACCAATAAATTTTCAACATCATTCCTATATTATGTCATAAAATTTTGAAGTTTGCCCCAACTTTACCTTAAAAATTATCAATCTCTTCAATATACATTAATTGCCATTAAAAAACATGAGAGAAATATCTTACTTTTATAGGAGCATATATAAATCATTTCTCGTAAAAAATACCATGAAATTAAGAGCTGGTTGGTAGCTCCGCATCATTTTCCTGGCTTCCCCATCATTTCCAGTTTCCTTGAAGCTTCTTCTTCTTCTTCTTTTCTTCTCATTCACTAAACTACTAATGCTAAAGGACCATTGGCACTGATGAGCTTCTATCTTTCCTCTTCTACTTACTCATAATCGATCCCTCCACAAAACCTCGATTTGTTCTTCCTGCCTATATATAATTGATCATATCAAACGCAGGAGCCCAAAAATTAGTATGAGGGATCTCAGTACTGCATGCTACTTCGAATGTGCTTGAGATAGGAACAAGACAAAGCCCTCGGCTTCTTAACTGCTGTCTTCTACTTTCACCATCTTTGGGCCTCTCTGAGTTCTAAATAAATTGATCAAATTATGATATTAATTAGTAAACCCCGAAGATCAGTTTGTTACTGCTCGAACGCTAAAATGAAAGTATAGATGAGATTGAATTACCTGTTGGTGATTGATTTGGCTGCAATTTCTTAAATATGGACTGCTTAGTGTCTGCCAATTGAGAGAAAATAAAAGAAATTGTTATGCTTTGAAAGGAGTTTATTTTTATTTTCTTCAATGATGTGAAGAGAAAGGATCATATGATTTAAGAATGGTATTACTTACCCTGACTTGTTCATGGAGGAACTTGATATACTCAATGGCTTCATAGAGAACAGATGCAGTATCCGTCTGGGCAAAAAGTTTTAAAGTTTTAGATATAAATACTAGTCATTACAAGAGACAATGAAAAATCGTATAATATCATATGGGCTTGGAGAAATTATTACGTGCGGGGAGATCGGATATGGAGAACCATTCGATATGTGATCTCTTTGAACAGTAAAAGAACACAGAGATGAAATCGAACGGTTCTCTGTATCCAGTCTCCGCACATAATAATCTCTCCTGGGCTGATGTGACAAATTTTATATCCTCAAATCATTCGTAATTATCACTACTATAAAATAGAGCATTAAAAGAAATGAATTGGCATCACACAATAACAAGCAAATGCAAGAAAAAAAAGAGCAAGACAAAGGGAGGAATTGCCAGCTGAGAGAAAAAAATGAAAGTCCTTTTTTTTTTAAGGTTCTTGGAAGAGGGTGGTCTTCCGTTTCTTAAAGAAGGATATCTAGCTTTGATTCCATCAAAAGAAGCTCTTGGCCTTAACTAAGTGAAGCCTTTGTTTGGTCTTCTCTAACAGATTAAGAAGAAAAGAGATCAAATAATAGTAATACAATAACTTCGTTTTCAATTTTCAAATCCATTCACTTCATCTAGCTAGATAGCGCCTTGTTGCATTTCCTCTTAGTTATTAACATAAATTAAGTGATTTCTCTATTCTTATCTCTAACCTTCTAAGTGTGAAACCCTCAAGTAAAAGAAGTTAAAGTTGTCGTTACCCTGTAGCATGGTCCCACATGTTTCTGGGATGGATGACTTCCTGGGAAGTTACGCCAACATCACAAAACTATGAGGCCTTTCGGTCAAAATGGATAATATCTTGATAGTTAAGAGTTCTGACTGTACACTAAGAAAAGAAATCATTGATGTATCCCTCTTTCAAAGATTAATTTTAATAGACTATTTGATTTTCTTTGTAGTTATGAACATAAATGGGAAGACTTACCAAATCATTTAAATTTTACTGTATCTGTATTCATATCTTTGCTTTGTTTGCTTTCTCATTTTAAAGTATTTTATCATTATTATCAACCTAGCATCATTCTATAATAATATTAACAGACTATCAATAAAGCTTAATACGCACCATATATAATCACTTTGTATAAAAAAAATTAGCGCAGCACTTATATATTAATCACCTGCTAACAAATTCAAGAGTGAAACTTTTGGGTGAGCAAATCTGTAGTCTTGTTCTTCTATATTGCTTAATTAGTTTGAATTGTTATGTGCTAATGAATAAAAATATAGAATAAAATAGATCGAAATTATCCACTAACACAGAAAATTGCATGCGCAGACATAATTTATTTCTCCACTATGAATATCTAGAGTTGCTTTTAGCTGAAAGTGGTTGGTTGCTAGTGCCATTTGCTATGCCTTACAACAACAAAAAAAATCATTTCTACTAAGAAAATTAGAGCTTTTGTACAATTTAATTAATATAACTGGTGATCACAGAGAGAAAATGAACATAAAAAATGTATATATAGATTCTTATAACCAAAATTCTTTCAGTAAAATTAAGCTGTTAGAAGAAGAAAAGCTAAGGCTAACAAAATAAAAAGGTCTTCACCTTTCCAAAAGGAGATACCAGCTGCTGTAGTGCTGTAATTCTGTCGCCAAGCTTCTCTTTCCTCACCTAATAAGCACGCATGAAACAAAGCTTTTATCAAAGTTTTAAAAAGAAAAAGAAAAAAAATCTAAGAACCCTAATATTAATTCATTTGATCCATTTCTACCTTAAAAGTTGGCAATGGAGATGGCGTTTGAATTCTAGGCTTCTTTGATCTTGATGGATTGCTTGAACTTACAGTTTCTTCTGAATTAAACTAAAATAAAAAAACAATAAATTATTTCATAAAACCTTAACATTTCTAGTTGAGAAAAAGAAAAGAATTACACAACTACAAACTGTTTAAGTTTACCTTCGCAGCAGATTTGTTGAAGTCAGATTTCTCCTCAAGACCAGTTTCCACAAACTGCAGAGGCCTAATTAAAGTAGAAAAATCAGAACTTCCATTGTTGAAATTAGCATTCTTGCTCAAGAAGCTTCTTTGCTGTATAGAAGGAAGCTCGCCTGAGCTCTCTTGCTGGTGAGGTCTAGCTTCAAATCCAAGAAGATTATCGTGAAGAGAAAATCCAGAAGGAGAGAAGATTGGGTTGTTATTCATGGCAGACTCTGAAGAACTCGGATCTATATTTAAAAAGCCATGGCTTATATCCTTCAAATGAGAATATGGCTCAGAGTTTTCAGCACTGCAACAAAAACAACACAAATACTAATACGTTACATATATGATCATCAATATTAATTGTTTAATAGACTAATAAGGGACTCTTACTTTGCTATATGATTTAATGATTTTCAATTGTTAACATAATTAAAAACATATTGACGATCAAATAATTTATAGATATATATTTTTAAGATATAGAATTTAAATGAAAGAGAAGAAGAGTTATAGTAATTAAGAGATAGAAATGGTGTAAATCTCTCAAATCAAACTAAAAAAAGATATGCTTAAATCATACTTGCAATCAAACAACCCCTAAAAAGCACTATACCAGATAATTAAGGAGTAGAAGAAATACATGTAGGATTGAGCCCAGTGATCAGCTGAGGAAGACAATAGACCCGAAATAGAAAGCTGGAGAGAAGGATCCATGGCTGGCATGCCTGCCATGTGATCTGAAGGCTGAACAATATGAGATTCTTGAAGAGTTACACAGCTTGCTGGGGAGTTGTCGAAGGCGCAGCCAGTGTTTCTTTCGGCCATCTTAGTGCTTGCCGGAGATTCCGTCCATCTGAAGCATGAATCCGACCGCTCATCGGCGATTCTACTCCTCATAGAGCTCCACCAGTTACCACTAAGACCATGGAACTCATCAGCCATGAATAATTTGTTTTATTGTACCTTCTTGTTCTTACTCTTTTATATTGGGACTTGTTTGGTTCTCTCTACGGTGTTGTGAGGAAGGAATGGGAGGATTTGGTGTCAAGTTCTTGGCTTTTTATAGAAAGTTAGGATTGGGATCAAATGGAAGAAGAAGTTAAGGGCAAGTTGACATTTTTGACGATTTGGGGAAGACGAAAAAGAGAATTCAGAAGAGAGAGAGAGAATGTGAAGCAAATCAACTTGAATTTCTGTGCGACAGCTCGTGGGAAGGGTCCACACGCGCATCAGCGCATTATAGGACTCCATTAATCACAAGTCACGAACAACGACAAAACAGTTGGACCAATCTAATTCCAAAAAATTGCACCGCCTCAAGAAATTTTTTGTAAAAATTTTAAAAGAGTGTGATGCCAATCAGAAAGAACATGTTAGGCTTTGTAAAAAATTTTAAATTTAAATTCAATTTATACTCAATTTAGGTTTTGGTACTCAACTTTTATAAGAAAAATATTT
This sequence comes from Dendrobium catenatum, assembly GCF_001605985.2. Lineage (NCBI taxonomy): Eukaryota > Viridiplantae > Streptophyta > Magnoliopsida > Asparagales > Orchidaceae > Dendrobium > Dendrobium catenatum. The sequence continues at coordinate 18,764,263 of NW_021319178.1, forward strand.
AAAATATGATATAAGCTCTAATATTAATAATGTAGAGAGAGAGAAAAGCTTATCAATTTAGAAATTTGAGAAAATAATACACAAAGATAAAATAAGTAGAGAACAACTCATTATATGAGAGCCATGATTTTTTTTCATAGAAATCTAAAAAGAAATAATATTATTAGGTTTAACTAGTTAAAATAATTTTTCTAATATATATTGTAGACAACAATGATGTTATTTAAAAAGGTTTTGATATAATATAGTAGACATGAATTTTGGAAGATAACTTTCACAATGAAACTTATAAGAACCATGGGGGATTGAAATTAATTATCTTCAACAGATTGTTGGTAGCCTATTTAGTCGTTTTCCTTAGATCAGGGAGACTAGAGACCAAAAAATTTAATATAAGACTCATTGTTAACATCGATCAACCATTAAGGTTTATATCGAAGGAAAACATTAGTTTTGTTGGCATATATTGATGTACATTGATGTTGGTGTCTGTAATGTGCATGCATCAGCTTTACTGGCGATGACATGTACCAACATTGCTTTCAATGGCTATGATCAATCTTATCAACAATAGTAAGCATCGATATTAATTGCTAGGTAGTCAAACTGTGATGGTCGGGTGATGTTAATTGGGCTAAAATAGTTAGGTGATATTTTACTATATATAACAATCAGCTCTGATAATGGTTACAGGATGGTAGTCGGACAATTATGATTGAGTGATGGTAGTTAAGAGATTAGAGTTGATTCACAGTAGTCAAGCTATTGTAATTTGGTGATTTAGTTGGGTAACTCTGGTTAGGAGACATTAGTCATATGGTATTGGCCATAGATAAAATATGTGTCTAAGAAGATAATCATGCCAACAATTTTTGCAGTATGTTCTTCAAAATTATAAATGTCATGAGAATGGGGAAGGAGCTCACCGTTGATTAATTCAAGATTCATAAATGCAAGAAAATATAAAATATCGACCAAATTGTTTGTATCAACCATAACTTTTATATTATTTGTGGAAGGAGCTCTATTTTTAGTTGGAATAACAAAATCTTGATGAATATGATACATTTCAATAAAGTTAAAATTACGAAAAGTAAATTGATTATTCTCCGATGCATTTTCTTGAATATGATGATTGATTGATTGTGGTGATACTATCATGACAACATTGACTATTTCTATCACTCTCTTATCATCAGTCTTATAATCTCCTTTATCACAAGATTAGAAAACACAGATCAGACATATAAATAATGAATCAAATATTTTTTAAGGTATTATTATACTCTTTATTATATTTCTCCTACTGTTATATTCATCAACATATTTATTCATACTAAAATAATCAATTGAATAAAGTTGTAGCCCACTTATATATATTCTATCACACTTTGTAAGAGTGAATTGAAATTAAATATTTAATTACGATGCGCGTGGCTTATCAGATTATTAAATTAGGTAAAGTATCACTAAGCATAAACTAACAATCTCTATAAGAATTTCTCTAACTATTTATATAATTTTGTTTATTATTGTGATTAACAATTATGTCGTTAATCACATATTTATTAAGAAAAAATGAGTAAATTATTTTTAATCACACAGTTTACTATGGGTTATAGGTAAAGATACTTATAACTAAAATGGTTATTTAATTAATATTAATTGAATATTATCTGGCATTTGACCTTTAAATGAGATCTAGTGTTCAAGTCAACTTTAAGAGTCAGAAGATAATTAGTGTTGTGTCTACCTAGGCTAAGTTGACTTTCTGTGTATTATCTAACATAGACTCATTTGTCTAGCTATATGCTTTTTGAGATTATATTAATTTCAACATAAATTTTATTTATTCCAAGTATTAAAAAACATAGCATGTATATTGGACATAGTCGTTAATATATGTTATTTATGAGTAATATAGAGATCTTATTAATAAAACTCGCAAGTCAAACATAATAAAAACAGTAGAAAAAGAATAGAAAAATAGAGAGGCAACAACGAAGAGTTTTATAATGTTGGAGAACATATTGCAAGATTTGAATACAAATGACTTGATATTTTAGTGAGATTTCTTAGTTTTTATTTATTTATTTATTTTAGCGAGATTTCCTCGTAACCCCCTATTTGAAAGCTTAGATTAGGGTTCGTCACTAAAAATATCTAAATGAATAAAGAATAATAATTATTATTATAAGGTATGTTGCCAAATAGTACATTGTAGACAGTTATAATTGTTGAAGTCACTACGTACTAGATCAAGTTTGCTAACTTGATTTGATGAAGTCAGCAACTTGTATGATAAATTAAGGCTTCTTTATTGTTTTCTTACTGCTTCTTAAAACAGTTTTTTAGTACTAAAATTTTAATATTTGTACTATAAAACTATTTTAAAAAATGGTAGAAAAGATGTCCCAAATAAAGTCAGAATGTGACAAATAGTTTAAGAATGACCAAGCAGCTTCTATTATTGGATGAGTAGCTTTTGATCCCTGGGGATTAGAATTGACAAAGACTGGACCAAGCATATTTTGAAATAATTTCATGCTCGAGTTGAGTTGATTTGAACTGAATCTTCAAGGCATTTGGGTATGTACTTGAATCAAAAACTCTTTTTTTATCGGTTGTACTTATTTTTGTGACTGAGTGGTTGAAAAAAAAAAATGCCTCGGAATATAGTAATCAAAATTTAATTTGAATGACCTCAAAAAAATAAAAAATTATTTTGTGCGGACTTCAAACGTTATTCGGAGACCAACTACAATAAGTCATGTAAGTACCTTGGCTCGATACTTCTTCGCACAGCGCTCGACATTACTGGCGTGAGTTATTCTGATTGGTCTCCAGATATAGGGCTGCGTTCAGCATTCGCACAGAATAATTTCTCGAAAAACTGCGGCATGTGATCACATTTCAATTATATTTAAATAATGCAAAATTATATGGCTTTTGATTTCATAATAAATTAAAAAATATTGTTAAAATCTACTAATTATGCTTAATTATGAAAATAGAAAACCATTCCGCAGAGTTGAGTGGATGAGGGCGGCGTCAGGACTCAGGAGGGAGGGATTTAGTTACTGGCTGACGGCATTCTCATGGCCCACCCGAGTCATGGTGGGGACCCACACGGCGTGCGCGCGTGCTGAGGGACGAGTCAAACATCCGACAGCGACGCCTCAGCTTTGGCTCGAGGTCGTCGTCATTAAGAAGCAACATTCCTTTGAGGCTTTGACCCGACTCTCTCCCGCACTGCCAACCCACCCTTTTCCTCCTCTTACCTAATAATATCGTGTCAACTTACTCATCATTCCTTGGATTACTTATTTCACAACTATTCCAAACGCTTCTCTCTCTCTCTCTCTCTTCTTTTCAATTGAAAAGTTATTAGGATGAAAATAAATTATGTTAGGATATTTTAACTCATTTCTTTGACATAATAATATTTATAATTATTAATTTTATTTTATGATAATATAAAATAAAATATTTATATTTTATTTTTATAAAACAAATTTTAAAATTTTAGAATTCATTTTCATTTTTATCATGGTCTCTCTCTCTAAAGAAACAAAAAAGTGTAAGTTATGTAAGATAAATAAGATCAATGTATTTTAGTAAGAATGCATGAATTGGTCATTTTTTTAGAATAAAAATAATTTAAAATTACGTGAATTTGATCTCTTGATTTTTAAAATAAGAATTAAATTAGTTATTTCGTTTATTTAGATCTCTATTTAAACAGTTAATGAAGTAAAATGAGATTTTTAAATAGACAGTCATATATTTATATACATATAATATTATATAAAAAAAACTCCTAAATGCTTAAATTTCATTAACTAATCTATGTCTTTGTTTGGGGCTTTTTTATTATTGCTTTCTGAACTGACTTTCTCCCATAGTAGATGATAAGACTAATAGATATGTTATATGGCTTATGTGTATAAGTCGGCTCACATGTAAGAGCCACATGCATCCACTTCCTCTGCTATGGTAGAAGCCCTTTTTCTGCTTACCGTTTGATCAATGCTCCAGTGATCATAGCCGTTACTTTTGTAACTAACTCAGCTACTTAAACTGAGTTACTGTAGCAGCTCGATGATGAGGAAGATGAAGTGAACTGGTTCTCTGAAGCTATGCGTATTGTTCTTGATTCTACTTCTAACCCCTTACTTCTTCCTCTCTGTTTGCTCTGATTGATCTGCAGGTTTGCTACATTCAACAGTAGAAACATAAGCCAACTAAGGCTTCGTTTGGGTCGGCTTTCTTACTGCTTCTTAAAATAACATTATAGTATAAAAATTTTAATTTTTGTATTAAAAAACTGCTTTAAGAAACAGTAGATAAATCTTCCCAAACGAATCCTAAGAAAGTGCCCCTCCCACAGCAGCTTGTTCATGTGGTAACCTTCAGCTCCAAGAGGGTTACTGCTGAAAGATTGCTTTATGCATTTTATTAAAACTAAGTACTGAAAAAGTGGACGATAAAAAGCCCTACCATATCATTACCTAAGATATCTAAAAAAATCTTAGGAATGTTGGGAGTATCTAAATCATGAAAAAACCAAGAAAAATTATAATCAATAGCTCTTTGAGCAAAATAATGTGCAGCCTTATTCAAATTTCTACGAAGATGATTGAATGAAACATTGTTGAACATCTTGAGCCAATTGAACCGATCTCCATGCTTAGGCCGAGATAGAAATAAAATGCCAAACGCACCCAGAAATATATATAGAGATGAAGAATATGCTGCATGAACTTAAGAACAAGACGGCCAGGTTTGAAGTGGGACGTTACATGCAAAAGGAGTATTTTTCAAAACTAATAATAAGAATACAATTAAAAGAAATGCTTAGCTCGGTTGGTGGGCGTGCTCGGTTGAGAACCTCCCATTCCGAGTTCGATTCCCTAGAGCGGTAGTCGCCCCTTCAGTAGGGGCCCCAAAGCGCCGGTTGCGGATACAGTGGCGTGGGTGGCCTGATAGGTCGCCGGGATTTATGGACCGCCAAGCGCTTGGCGAAGTCAAGCATGATAGCGGATGGTTCCTCATCACAAAAAAAAAAAAAAAACATTACATTTGGATTTCTACGAAGATGATTGAATGAAACATTGTTGAACATCTTGAGCCAATTGAACCGATCGATCTCCATGCTTAGGCCGAGGTAGAAGTAAAAGGCCAAACGCACCCAGCAATATATATATAAGAATAAAAGAGTCGGTCAGGTTTGAATTGGGACGTTACATACATGCAAAAGGAGTATTTTTCAAAACTAATAATAAGAATAAAATTAAAAGAAATGCATAGCTCGGTTGGTCGTCGTGCTCGGTTGAGAATCCCCCATTCCGAGTTCAATTTTCTTGAGCGGTAGTCGCCCCTTAAGTGGGGGCCCCAAAGCGCCGGCTGCGGATACAGTGGCGTGGGTGGCCCGGTAGGTCCGCCGGGATTTACAGACCGCCAAGTGATCGGCGAAGTCAGGCGTGATAGCGGACTGTTCCTCTCGTCACAAAAAAAAAATCATTTCATTTGGACGAACTGGGATTTTTTAAAATGTATATGATTACTTAACTGATTAATAATTATCCTCATTGAGATCCTTCTGACTTCTTCTTATGCATAACGATTAAAATATTTGTGTGTATGCTTGAATGACTTTCATTAGGTTGCTCTTAAACTTTATCCCATTACATTTCATATTGTTGCGGGCTAGAATATTCATGACAGTAAAGTAGAATAACTATACCACTTAGGATTGCACGAGTATCCAGCTCACTCACAGAAAGAGTAGAAACAACATAAGTTTTTACGTGGAAACCCTGGAAGGAAAAACTTCGGGGCCACGCCTAGTTGAAGTTGATCAACTAGCATTTGAATAAATTACAAATAACTGACTTGTCCTCGAACTTGAGGACGATAAGATTATAATAGTCAACCAACATGTTTGAAATTAATTTAGCGATGAATAGGAATCGAATGAAAATCCGAGGACAGTCAGTGGTCGGATATAAATTTGACGTCGGTTGGCAGCCGCATATTAGTAGTTTTGGTTGTAAAAAACGGCTTCTCAGCACAGAATTTTTGGGAAGCTACTACAAAGCTCCAAGAAAACATAACTAAATAGAACTAAAAGCAAAGCGGTGAAAAAATTGTCCTAATTAATAAACCGGCCTTAGACTTTTAAATTATAGAAATATATAATAACAATAATCATCCACTTGGAAACCACCGATTACATAATAACATTTAGTATAACAACAATCATTAAATCAAAATTAGGATAAAGTTGTTCTAAACACAGCCGTAATCCACTTGAAAACCATTACACATTAACGTTCAGCTTTAAAATTAATTAATGATGGATAAAAAGATAAATTTTCATTAATGGACATCATATATATATAATCTATAGCAAAAGATTCCAAATTAAAGGACTGTCATAGAATAATAAAGAGGACAGCATCTGTTTATGGCGCAATTAGATATCTATTGGCAAATTGCAATCTGCCAGCCAAAGCTATATGACAAAATAAACATGGCTTAAGTATTATGTTTTGTGTGTAACAGTACTGTGAAAGAGATAAGTTGGTAAGCACGCCACTCCTTGCTCCAACAGAGTATTTAATCCACACAAAGGAATTTAATTCATCCAAGGCACTGATCTATATATCTCTTTTTGAAGAAATTATTACGTGCGGTCACTGTACTGTTCAGAGGTCAATTAGGACACGTCACGTTATCCGATACATAGTGCTGCACAACAACGTTACAGTAAATTAGTGATGCGGTGCGTGTTCTGATTAGTCTACAGACGGCGTCCGATAACTACACGTATAAATTTTGCCTCTTTTGAATCTTTAAAGTATTAGAGATCGATCCGTCATAATTATCTCAATTTAAGATTCTTCTTTGCAATATGATTCAGAGAACAATAATATTTGTTAAATGAAATAATATTTACCAAAGATCCACTGTAGTGTACTTAAAAATCCTAACCACCCATTCTTTTGATATACTCTAATGATTTTAGCGGCTTACTTTGTTCGTTTTTTGTTGAATCTTACTGTTAAATATTCTTTAGTACATCCCCTTTTTCACGATGGAGCTTGCACCGGTCGTATATATGATTCCAAAGTCACACCTCAGACTCAATTTAATTTAGGCTTCATTTGAGATGTCTTGCTTACTGTTTCTTAAAACAACTTTTTAGTAATATATTCTGGTACACAATTTTAAAATTTTATACTACTAAAAAACTGCTTTAAGCAGCAGTAAGAAAGCCGTTCCGAATTGCGTTCTTGAGTCGCCATTACAATCAGATTGGAGATTACTTTTTTCATTCCTCTTTAAAAACAAGCTCTCAATCTCCTTAAGTACTTAATTTACTAAATCACAGCTCAACCCATTGTTTCTTCACCTTATCAAGTTGAATCCCTTTAATTCATTTTTAATGAAGTTTTATCTAATTTAGGGGGATATATATAAACATTGGCCATCTCTTTTTTGTACGCAGTTCTTCCTCGTGGCATTATTATATTTCTTAAGACGCTTTAATTAAGTTTAAAATCATGATTAGCACATGAGTTAAACTTTCATTATGATCTAATGACTTTTTTTAACTTTACAAACCTTTTTTTAAGGAAACCAATTCGTACGTACGTTATATGACAGGTCGGAGCATGAAGTTGGAGCTGGTTCTGCCGGGCTTGCTTTTCCCATCATCAATTTTTTTTTATCATTATTATTATTGCTTTTTTAATAAATATCTATACTTTTTTTTTTTTGACATTTAGGCAACTTAAGCCGAGCTCATTATGATATTACATAGATGCTCGAACCCAAGACCTTTTAGTTGTTTGTCAAAGCTGCCAACTAACAAACTAATGAGAGTTGAGTATATTTGTCCTCTCTATCTCTATCTTCCCTTTTTTTTCTTGTAGCTTAGACTTCATTTGTGACCTCTTTCTTAATGCTTATGAAAGTAGCTTTTCAGTATAAAAATTTTAATTTTTGTACTAAAAAATTTCTTTAAGAAACAGTAAGAAAACCGTCCCAAACGAAGCCATAGTCCACAAGTTTAACCAAAAAATGAGATAAATATTTAATAAATAAAGAATATATATAGTAATTAAGAGTTTGTTTGGCACGATTATAATTTTTTATAAAGGTGATTGTTGTTGCGTCCTGGAATATTCGCGGCGGTAAATGAGATAAATATTTAATAAATAAAGAATATATATAGTAATTAAGAGTTTGTTTGACACGATTATAATTTTTTATAAAGGTGATTGTTGTTGCGTCCTGGAATATTCGCGGCGGTAAAGAAATATATGGTTTAACGTCTTAACATTGTACGAAGATCCAGCACACAAGCAGATAAGAGAGGGGGTGAAACATTCATAAGAGACACCAAAGTTTTTACGTGAAAAACCCCGAAAAAGGGAAAGGAAAAACCACGGGCCTGACCCCAGTTTGAATGAAATCCACTGAGTTTTGTAGTCGATTACAAAGGAGGCCCTTCCTTAGGAGAAGGCCTTGGATTGATGTAGCAAATGTACATCATATAGATTGCATTACATGGTAGATACATATACAGGTTTGTTTGCCTGAAGGACGTAGTCGGCATGAACCGTAGGTGGCAGGAGACGTAGTCGGCAGGAGACCGGGGTCAGAAAGACCGTTGTCTGTTGTGAAGGTCGGAAGGATCATAGTAGGCCGACATAGGTCAGAGGACGTACGCGATAGGAGACAAGGAGTCAAGGTGTTATCTAGTGTCACTTGGAACATCGGATGTTGATGGTCTGGCCTTGAGTAGGACGTTCGGTCTTAAGCAGGACGTCAGCGTCTTCAGCAGGACGTGGGGTCTTCAACAGGACGTCGGGACTGAACGTCGGACCTTAAGCCAGTGGTACAATGAAACTCCGCGGTGGTCCGGCGAGGCTTCGGTGGTGGTCCCCCTGCGAGGTTTCCTGCAGCGGTCCGCGAGGTCCGGCGTGCTTCTGCGGTGGTCCGGCGGCCATCGACGAGGAGCTTCCTCCTTTCTTTCCTCCTTCTCTTCTTGCTTCGGCCACACTCTTATGAGAAATGAGGGCACTATTTATAGATTTTCTAGATGCGATGACCCGTAAATAGGCGTGACATAGGGCGAATAGGGAGTGTTGAATGGACGGCGATATTGAATCCTACGATCGTGCACCGTTGTTGGTCATTTGAAGGCTTTAATGATGTCGGAATTCGGCGATCTTGTGCTCGTTAGTTCTTATCGTCGAGCCGTTCGATTCGAGTATAAGCGTTAAAATCGGAGATCGTTGTAACTACAATTGTGGTTTGAACCATCAACAGCGTTTTGAGCCCTTGAGTTGGACTCATTTGGGCTCGGATGGGTTGATATTTGTGTCGTTGGCTCGTATTTCCCGAGCGCTCAGTTTGACTATAAGCTCGCTGAAAATCAGAGTTCGAATGCTCCCGCAAATCAAATTTTGAAGTTTCCAAACTAACCTTTTTGCCTCGAGATTCGTGTCCGATCAGGATATATTTTATGATGACGTATCATTGTAAAAATTATTCTGAGAGATAAATTTTTTTGAAAAGTTATCAATGAGTATTACAAAATCTATTCATCTTTGAAAGTTCTTAATAGCTTTTTTTATAATTATCACGCATTAATAGATTTGCTTGTAAAGAATAATTTTCACGCACAAAAAATTATGCAAAATAGCCAGAAAAATAGCAAATAAAAACATAGTTGTGATTTAAAAAGTAAAATAATTAGAAAAATTTTCTGAAATTACCGTAAGAGATTTGAAAAATATGTATCAATCATTCATTATAATATTGAAAAGAATGTTTTAATACTCCTCCAATATTTGTTCATTTTCATTAATTTGATAAAACGTCTTTAGTATTATCAGTCAACGAGTTGACTTTCTTGATCATAAGCAATTATAGTCCTAAGAGTGATCGTTTTGGTCAACCTCTATATATTCCATGTAACTAATCCTCGACAAAGCCATTCCTATCTACAAAGGATTATCACTCTAACAATGAAAAAATAAAAATGCTATAATTGCATGGTGCTGAATTTTTGTTACATATAAAATTGCAAAATAAATTATTCATAAATATAATTGTTGCGTCCTGGAGTATTCCGGCGTAGAGAAATTAGTTTTAACTGTCTTAGTATTGTACGAAGATTCAGCACACAATTAGATAAGTGAGAGGGTGTAGCATTTCATAAAGAGACACCAGAGAGTTTTTTTACGTGGAAAACCCTTGACAAGGGGGAAAAAACCACGGCGCAGGGCCTAGTTTGAAGAATCCACTAGTATTTGTAGTCGATTACAAATGAGCCTTTCCTTGGAGAGAAGGCTTCGATTAGATGTAGCAAATATACATCAATAGATGCTTACATGGTAGGTGTGCATATAAACATGTATCGTTGGGGAAGGACCGTAGTCGCGGGAGCCGGGTGGTCAGAAAGAACCCGTTGTTTTAATGGAGGTCGGAAATGACCATATAGGCGACGGAGGTCGGAAACCTAGTCGGCGGGAGACCGGGGTAGAAAGACCGTTGTTTGGTTAATGGAGTCGGAATGACCATAGTAGGCGACGGAGGTCGGTAATGAACGTATCGGCAGGAGAACTGGTCTGAAAGACCTTGAATGTTGATGGAGGTCGAAAGGACCATAGTAGGCGACAGGTCGGGGACAGACCGTAGTAGGCAGGAGACCGTGGGTCTGAATGTCGGGCTTTAAAGCAGGAATGTCGGGTCTTCAGCAAGACTAGGGACTGAACGTGGCCTAAGCAGGACGTCGGTCTTCAGCAGGACGTAGGGACTGAACGTGCTGCTTAAGCAGGGACGTCGGGTTTCTTCAGCAGACGCAGGGACTGAACGTCGGGGCCTTAAGCAGGAGTGGGTCTTCAGCAGGACGTAGGACTGAACGTCGGCCTTAAGGCAGGAGTCGGTCTTCAGCAGGACGTAGGGACTGAACGTGGCTGATAGAAGGACGTCGGTCTTTAGCAGGGCGTAGGACCTGAACGTCGAGCCTTAAGCAGGCGCAGGGACTGAACTCGGCCTTAAGCAGGACGTCGTCTTAGCAGGACGTAGACGAACGTCGGCCTTAAGAAGCTCGGGAAAAACAGAAAAAGGTCTTTCAGCAGACGTAGGGACTGAACGTCGGCCTTAAGCAGGACGGTGGTCTTCAGCAGACGTAGGGACTGACTCGCGCCTTTAAGCAGACGTCGGTTTCTTTCAGCAGGGGCGTAGGACTGAACGTCGCACTTAAGCAGGACGTAGGTCTCACCGCAGGTCGTAGACTGAACGTACGGGCCTTTAAGCAGACGTCGGTTCTTCAGCAGTCGTGGACTGAACCGCCTTAAGCAGGATGTTGGTCTTCAGCAGACAGACTTGAACGTCGGGCCTTAAGCAGGACGTCGGTCTTCAGCAGGACGAGGGCTGTACGTCGGGCACTTAAGCAGACGTCGGGTCTTCAGCAGGACGTAGGACTGGTACGTCGGGCCTTAAGCAGACTTCAGGTCTTTCACAGGACGTAGGACTGAACGTCGGGCCTTAGCAGGACGTCGGGTCTTCAGCAGGAACGTAGGAATGAACGTCGGCCTTAAGCAGACGTCGGTCTTCAGGCAGGACGTAGGGACTGAACGTCGGCCTTAAGCAGACGTTCGGTCTTCGCAGGGCGTAGGGATGAACGTCGCCTTAAGCAGGACGTCGGGGTCTTCAGCAGGGCGTTAGGACTGAACGCGGGCCTTAACAGGACGTCGGCTCTTCGAGCAAGTCGTAGGGACTGAACGTGGTCTAGCAGGATGTCGGGTCTTCAGCAGGACGTAGGAGATGAACGTCGCGCCTTAAGCAGGACGTCGGTCTTCAGCAGGACTAGGACTGAAACGCGGCCTTAAGCGGACGTCGGGTTCAGCAGAACGTTAGGGACTGACGTCGCGCTAAGCAGGACGTCGGGTCTTCAGCAGGCAGTAGGGACTGAACGTCGCCGCTTAAGCAGACGTCGGTCTTCAGCAGACGTAGGACGAACGTCGGGCCTTTAAGCAGGACGTTCGGCTCGTTCCCAGCAGACCGTAGGACCGAACTCGGGCCTTATAGCAGGATGTTGGTCTTCAGCAGGACAGTAGGCGGACCTGAACGTCGCGCCTTAAGCAGGACGTCGGGTCCTTCGAGCAAGGACGCAGGGATTGAATGTCGGCCTTAAGCAGGAGTCGGTCTTCAGACAGGAACGTAGGGAGTAACGTCGCCCTTAAGCAGACCTTGATTGGTCATTCAGCAGACGTAGGGACTGAAACGTCGGCCTTAAGCAGGACGTCGGTCTCAGCAGGATTCAGGACTTAACGCGGGCCTTAAGCAGGACGTCGGCCTTCAGGTGTGGTCCGGGTTCTTCGTGAATGGTCCGACAGGTCCTGCGATCACGGCGGTTGTCCGCGAACGTTCCTGCGTTGTCCGGCGAGGTTCCTCGTGGCCCGGCGGTGGTCCGGCGGCTGCCGTCGAGGAGTGAGCTCCTTCCTTCTCCTTCTCTTCTTCTCTTCTCTTGCCTTGGCATCCTCTCGTTGTGAGAATGAGGGCATCTATTTATAAGATTTTGAGTGGACATTGACCCGTAAATAGGCGTTAGAATCTAGAGAGCGAATAGGGAGTGTCAAATGGACGGACCATATTGCAATTCTTACGACCGTTCACCGTTCGTTGGCCATTGGAGCCTAATGACGTCGAAATTCAGCGATCTTGGGCTCGTTAGATTTGCCTCGTCGAGCCGTTCGATTCGAGTATAAGCTCGTAAAAATCAGAGCCTGTTTGGTAACTCAAATTGTGGTTTGAACCATCCAACAGTGCTTCGGGTCCATGATTTGAACCCATCTGGGCTCGGATTTGGTTGAACATGGTGTCATTGAGTTCGTATTTCCGAGATGCTCAGTTTGACTATAAGTTCGCTAAAATCGGAGTTCGAGTGCTCTCGGAATTAATTTTTTGAAGTTTCCAACTAGCTTTTGCCTCGAGATTCGTGCCCGATCAAGCTAATTTTTGTGATGCCGTATCAATAATGATAAAGAAGGTGAAACATATCAAATGTTATTTTTATAATATGTTCTTATACAAATCAAAACTTGTAAGAATCAAGCTAATTTTTGTGATGCCGTATCAATAATGATAAAGAAGGTGAAACATATCAAATGTTATTTTTATAATATGTTCTTATACAAATCAAAACTTGTAAGAAAAAAAAAACATATGTCCAAGTACACTATAATGCTATGAAACAAAGATTAGTTTACGCTAATCCTTTTCTAATCTAACATATTTTACTATTAGATAGGTCCCAGAATGACCCACTTTAATTGATTAATTAGAGCATACATTTTTTTTTTAACTTGTAATATTAATTATACATATATTATCCTACATAAATTATATAGAAATGAGCTCCAACTTGAACTTGAGCTTGACTCGTGAGAGTTACATCGTATTTGGCTCGTGGGAGTCACATTGAGCTCGAGCTCGAGCTTGACTTGAGTGCTTGGCTTGCTAGAAAAGGGAGTAAGCAATTGTCATGGGATACTTGCTGGCAAAGGCATTAATGGTAGCAGTCAGAATTTGCTCATGTTAGAAGTAGAAAAGAATTTTTTTTTCTTTTAAAAATAATAATAATACAAGATTGGTGGAAGTATCTTCTCATGAAAAAGTGGAATGACTTTTTTATTTTATCTTTTTTAAAAAATGTCTTTCACTTTTAAAAAAATTATGATGGGACGCAACTTATATTGAAGGTGTGACATATTTTTTTCCCCTATTTTTTATGTTAATAATATGTTGGGAAAAATCAATTTTTATTATTTATTTGGGTCAACTTGTGAACCAACTATCCGAGTATTGTCGAGCTCAAAATCGTATAATATATGAGCTCGAACTCGTGTTCTTGGCTTGATAGTTTAGACTTGTAAGCTTACTAACAAACTACATTAAGCTCAATTGCACCCTTAGTGATAGCTAAGGTTGTAATTGAGCTAAACTTAAATTATAATATAATATCATACTTTTATATGCAGCCTATGCATTAATATTCTAATAACATCATACTTTTATATAAATTAAATTATAATCTAACTATTTTTAAAGAAGCAAAGCAATTGAAAAGGCATTCACAAAGCAATTAGTTTTATAAATGGGCTATCATAAGGCCCAACTCAATTTTGATTTTAATTTAATCCGCTCTTTCAACATGAGACTGAAAAGCCCATTAGTTAATGAACAAAAGGATAGAATTTGATCATTTGCAAGACATATTAAATGTATAGTGAAAGAATGTATAGACTACTGGTTGAAGAAGAAAGTTGTTCCTCCAAAATTGAGCCCTATCATTCATCATTTTAAAAAATAAAAAAGAAAATAATATAGTTGTAAGATTAGTAATTAATGTTATTTCCTTTAAAATTAAGCAACTCCTCTTCCTCCATTACCTTGTAGCCTAGAATGTATTGTATCCATCAACATTAATGTTGCTAGATTGCAAGGGTTGCTATTGTGATTTTATCTCAACATAGAAAAACATTATCTTCTTGAGGAGAGTATAGTTGAGACTCCTTATCCTCATCCTACGATGTAAGGGAGGCCTACTGACAAATGCATAGTTAGGCAGAGTGAAGGCTTTCAAGTCCATTTCAAGCTCTTAGATCTTTTACCTCTAGCCCAAGAAAATTTGGATCGTATAGAATTGGCGGACTCAATGACCCCTATTTTAAGTTTAAGTCATTGATTGTATTTAGGAGCCATTTTGCTTGCAAAAAAAGTAATGCTAATAGAAAAGAGTGAAGTGTAAGATAAGTGTAGTGTATTTGAAATATTTTATAATTGTTCATGTAGAAACTTACATAAGAGGAAGAAAAAATTCCTCTTGAGTTCTTGAGGAGGAAGGAAGAAGAGAGGGAGGAGAGAGCCAAACTCAGAAAACTTTATTTCTTGGTCACGCTTATTACAGCCTAAAGAACTCCTATTTATAGACACCTACAAGCTATACAAATGGCAACACCACTGGCTATACAAGTCATACAATAAACCTAAACAAAATACAATCCTAAATCTAGGACCAATATCCAACAGTTTAGTTGAGTATAAAATAAGTATAGGATATCATCTTTTATTTTTTGTTTGAAGTAAAATAAATTTAGACTCAAGTGCTAACAATAGTTATCAACAACGGCAGCAACAACCAGGGTGATAGTAGCTGTGACGATAATATTGTGGGAGTGATCAGCAATATCTTTGATTGACGACGACAGTTGTAAATGACAATAGCAGTCATCATAGGTGACATGTGACATTGGCAACAAGCAATGGTGGGCTATTGGCAATGATGGTGATGATTGAAGACTGGTGATGACCATATATAAGACAATTTGGAGTTGGACAATGTGCCAAGTTTGGAATTCAACAGGCATTGCGCCAAGTTTCACTCACATGATGTATTTGGAATTCAACCAGATTAATTAGATGACTATAAAATATAATATTGAAAATGGATGAATTCCAAATACCTCAACAATTTCATCACATTTCTTTTTAATCAAACTAAATAAGAAAATTTTCAAAATCATTGCATTCCTATTATTTCAACATACCAAATATATAGTCTCTTAAGCAAGTTAAACTATAACTTCCACCATTGAGTGATTAGTACAGTACACACCTATTAAGATCTTTCTATGTTGTGTATTGGCTTGGATTGTGTTATATAGTTCAGGTCTTTTTAAGGATTAATTATTTATGATAATAGGTAAACAAAACTAAAAAATCAATCATAGGATAATCAAGTTTTTTTTTTTATATAAAACTTGAATGATTTCTCCGTTCAGCAAAGTTTTAGATGAATCAACACTTTCACTCTTTATTTTTTGTGAAGTTTTGAGTAGTGGTTTAACTTTCTATATTGTTCATAAAGTAGCAGTATCATTTAAAATCAGCATACATCGTCAGCTGACGCATACCATTTAGGGTAAAATACTATTTCATATGATGATAGATAACTTAAGTAAATTACATTTTAGTTCAACATTAACATACTTATAGTCACACCACTTAGATTCATTTGTGACAACTTTCTTATTGCTTTTTATAGCAACTTTTTATTACAAAAATTTTTATTTTCATACTAGAAAGCAGCTTTAAGAAGCAACAAGAAAGCAGTCCCAAACCTAGCCTTAATTTCGAATGATTAATGGTTCATTTGAGACGTCTTTCTTATTGCTTCTTAAAGTAGCTTTATATTACAAAAATTTATTTTTTTACTAGAAAGTTGTTTTAAGAAGTAGTAAGAAAGCCATCTCAAACGAAGCCTAAATATTATGATATGATTCTTAAATAAAATAGTCTAACATATCCAGTATCTTACATACATTAGAATTATTGTAACACGCTTTTGAAAATGCATATGTGAGCCTTGTTGGTTGGTCTTTTCAAACAATATTGTAAGATCAAATGTAAAACTTAGCTTATTTGAGAATTAAAGTCGTAAGCCATATCATGATTGATTATTAAATCAAATTTTTGTCCCAAAATGTTATTGCAATGGTGCTATAGGCCTCTACCATAGGTTTAGGTTAGGGGCTTGTGTATTTAATTGCGACATTATAAGTTCTCATTCAAGGACATTTTTTTATTAAAAAATTATTTTAGAAAGCAGTGAGAAACATTATCCCAAACTAAATCTTAATCAAATCCAAATGAAGAGATGAAAGAAATTAAAAAAACACCTATTTTTTCACAAATTTCTACGCACAAATTTGGATAAATGCTCTCTTTCATAAATAAGAAAAGAAAACATATAAAATAAAAAAAAATGATGAAAAATCTTCCAATCTATCTACCAAAAAAAATCACATATGTTGTTCAAAGAAATATCATAAGAGAATACAAACTTTCCATTAGCAAACACTATACAATGGAAGAATGAGTGATGAAATAGAGCAATAGTGCTAAATTCTTAATAAAAATGTCAGCCTTTCATACAATAATAAATAGATGCTTTCTGTACAAAGTAATGTAACCAAAGATGCATGGAAACGCATGCAGGCAAACGCGTTTGAATTCAAGATTCTGGCCAACGTTATTAAAATCACTTTTTCCCATTCTCGGCCCAATCCCTATCTAAGCTAAAAAAAAATAATCTCAAAATTGCCCAAGACATTCGCGGCTCTGAACGCTTTTTGCGAAATTCCAAGCTGATCCAAAGAAAAGCGCGTTGTACAAAAATGCTTTTGCCCGCTGAAGTCAAGGAACTTTTATTAGATCCGTGAACGTACGCTCCTCTATGTTCGGTTTAGGCAAAAATGTGTTTGTACCGAGTTTTTTGAAAAAACTCGGTACAACTCGGTACTCGGTACAAGTGATTTTTTTGCCTAAACCGAACGTAGAGGAGCGTACGTTCACTGGATAAAATAAAAGTTCGAAGTCAAGACGTATTGGGAAAAATATCATGTTCGTTTATTACGATTAAATTTTTAATTTTTTAAATGAATATAATATAAATTATTTATATATTATATTTGATATCCCTACAAAAAAAATTCACACAATTTGACACAAATATTGAGACATAATTGAAATTGAAAACTTATGGAATTAGATTAAAAAATCATATGTACTTCAATTTCAGCAAATTCATAGTTGAACTGAATGCCTCAATAAGACGTACCCGGTGGAACCAAAGGGGGTCCAATCCGAGCCCAAAAGAGAACAAATCAAGCACTTGAAGTATGAATATTGGAAATTTAAAATATTAATTGGATGACCAAATGATCTTCAAATAGACATGTTTATAATCGAATTGAGCGGTTCAATGAGACATCCAACGATCCTAAGATCACTCAATTCAGACATCATTAAGAAACCTAAATGCTGAATAAAAGCTTCATGATCAAGGGAATCAATATTGATCGTACAATGGAATGTTTTAGATTCTTGTTCAAATTACTAAAATGCTCATATAAAAAAAACTATAAATAGAGTTCGAGCCAGCGCCACCAACGACCACCACTAATTATTGCCGCTGATAATCACAATTGTCACCGATAATTAGCATAAAAAATGCCACTATCTCCAGAATATTGACACAATTTAACCCTAATGTTGGGTTTATATGTATGCTTGTGGACACCTGCTTTTTATATTTTATATTAGAGAAATCAAGCCCTATTGTTTGATGTTAACTGTCCCTCTTTGAACACTTGATTTAAGCAATCTTCCTCTGAAAAAAATAGACTTCTATTTAATCCTTCTTTTCTTCAACATTGAAGAATGAAGATTCTTGTATCACTTAATATATAGTGAATTTATCAATTGTACCAATTCTCGGGATTTTTTTTCCTTTCCGAGTTTTCCACGTAATTTTTTTTTATCTTGATACTTTTCGTTATACTTGTTAATTTTTTGTACAACAGTGAGATGTAAAATGTATACCCTATTGACTCAAAATTTTTAGAACATAATAATATTTATCTCAAAATAAATTTAAAGTCTTTAAAATTCAACTTGATCATTTTTTTATAAGATCATATGTCATAAATTTTTCTTAAATTTTGGCATGTGACAATAATAAAAAAATAACATAAGGATGAAAATGCAAACTATTAAAGTATTAAAATTTGACCCACACGAAATTACGCAAAATGAGAATTTATATATATGGTTAATTAATTATGGAATCGAATATAAATAAGCTCAAATTTAATAATAAAATGAAATATTTATTTATGCATGTGATAAACTTTTTTATCAAATTGATATATCATCAAAAAAGCATCTTGATCGGGCACGGATCTCGAGGTTAAATCAAAGTGGAAACTTCAAAAAATAAAATTTGGACCATCTGATCTTTGATTTCAACAAACTTATAGTCGAACTGAATGTCTCGAAAATACGAACCCAACGACACCAAATTCGACTCAATTCGAGCCCAAATGAGTCCAAATCAAAGACCCAAAGCACATTTGGAAGGTTCAAGCCATAATTTGGATTACCAAATGATTTTCGTACATGACATGCTTATATTCAAGTCGAGTGGCTCGATGAGAAAAATCCAACGAGCCTAAGATCGCTAAATTCTGATATCATTAAGACGTTCAAATATCCAGTAAATGGTCCATGATCATGGGAATCAACATCAGTCGTCCATTCAAAGCACTCCCAATTTACCCTTGATGTTCCTCCTATTTATTAGTCATGTCACTTTCAGAAATCTATAAATAGACCCCTTAATTCTCATGAAAGACGACCTATGCAAGGAAGCAATAAGGAAAGATTTGAGATCTATCTTGCCACCTAGCTCCTCCTCAACCACCGCCGAACTTCCTCCAGACAACCAAGTGGTGCCGAACTTCTGCCAAACCACCGAATGGGGTCGAACTTTCGTCGGACAACCAACTGACGCCAGACTTATGCTGGACCACTACTAACGCCGGACTTTTGCTGGGCCACTAAGTGATGCTAGACTTACGTCGGACCACCGACTGTCATCTGGACTTCCACTGGGCCACTAAATGATGCCTGATCTTCCGTCGGACTTCTACCCAACATTAAACTTTTATTCATCGCCGCATTTCTGTCCGATCATCGTCCCTAGGTGGACTTCTGTCTGATCACCAATTATCGTCGGACTTACACCCGGTCACGTATGATCCTTCCGACCTTCGTCACCACACAACAGTCCTTCTGACCTATGTCGCTAAACTACGGTCCTTTCGACCTCTGTCACCATACTACGGACTTTCCGACCTCCGTCGTCAGTCGACTACGATTCTTCTGACCTTCGTAGCCAGATAACGATCCTTCCAACCTCTGTCGCGCATCGAAAATGGTCATTTTGATCTCTCTGACCAAACTACGGTATTTTTTACATATGTTGCCTATCGACTACGATTCTTCCGACTTTCATCGCCAGATAATGATTTTTCTGATCTCCATCCCCCTCCGACAACGATCCTTCTGACCTCTGTCACTAGACTACGGTCCTTCTGACATCTGTCGCTAGATTATGGTCATTCCGACCTCCGTCACAACATAGCAATCTTTCTGACCACTGTTGCCTGCCGAAAATGGTTCTTCCGACCTATATCACCAGACAACGATATTCCCAACCACTTTCACCAATACCTCGATCCAACGTCTGTCGACTATGATCCATCTGACCTCTATAGCTAGATAATGACCCTTTTGACCTCTGTTGCATGCGGACTACAATCTCGTCGACCACCACCTCCCGACTATTGTCTTTTTAACCTCCGTCGTTTGCCGACTATGGTCTTTCCTTCCAAACAAGCATTTATATATTGATTATAGTAATTCCCACCATGTAATGCACTCTATATGATGTATATTTGTTACATCAAGCCATTGCCTTCTCACAAAAAAGGGCCTCATTTATAATTGACTGCAAATACTAGTGGATTCCTTCAAACTGAGCCAGACCCTGTGGGTTTTCCCCTTTTAAGGGTTTCCACATAAAAAACTCTGATTTCTCTTAGGACTGCTACTCCCTCTCTCTTATCTGATTGTGTGTTGGATCTTCGTACAAATCTAAGATGTTAAACTTTATATTTCTCTACCGCCGCGAATATTCCATAACGCAACACAAATAAAGATAAATTGAAAAAAAAAAATATAAGTCAAGTGAAAGACTTTCGAATATATAACTTTCAAGCATTGATTCTAAATTTATGCAAAAATGGTGTTTTTTGTAATACTGTATGATTATGTTTAAAGATCTTGATATGAATTTTATAAATATGCATCGAATATCTGAATTGGCTCTTAGTCATAGCTATCAATAAATGGCTTGACGAGCAATCCCATATAAATATGATATGAAATTTTTGGATTCGGATAGACCGGCTTAATTAGCAAGTTTGGATTCTGATCTGAAATTTTGGGCTCGAATTGACCCATGAATCTAATAGTGATCCGTTTATTTATTTTTTATTTATTGATATGCTCTTCTTAATTTTAAACAATTAATCTAAACTTATAGTTGACTATTTGTTTTTCTTTTCATGTAGAGTTTAGGTCAACTAGGTTGCTAGCAAATGTGGTTTGGGTCAATTTTAGGTTTGATCTGAACATGACTCATTAAATGATTCTAACACTAGCTAAGATATACTTATTTAGATTTTAAATTTGTGATTTATTTAATAATAAGTTCATCAATAAATATTACATTTTTCTTTTTTTTTTTAATATATTTTGAGCAAATTATTTTGAGGCATTCAGGTCACAGCCAGCTTTCTCACAGGATACAAAAAGGTAATTTTGTCAATTCAATTCTGACCTCCATTTTCCAACTCACGATACAAAAATACTGAAAATGATTAATGATACATATTTTTTTTTTCTCACGGCTGATAAAAATTTAATATTGACAGAATTTAATTTATTTTTTATTCAAACTTTTAGCAATTAAATTAACTTATATATTTTATTTTCAGATTTTAAGAAATTTGATTTTAAATAAATTTAAATATTTGTATATTCACTTTACCAAAATTTGAAAATATCGCCGTTCAAATATTTTCTGTTAGGTTTTTTTTCCAGCTGTGAGTGCGGGGGCAATACTCCCGTATGAACTGGAAAGCATTGAAGTCAATCGGAGCTAAATGGATCGTTGCATAAATTCTTCTTCAGTTCTCAGTTTTTCTCTGCTAACAACAGAAAGTTCAGTTCTTATATCAGCTCTCAGTCTCGTCAAAAACAGAGGTTAAAACTTCGGCCGCAGCCATCTCCATCTACTTTGCCATGGCTAATCTGCTTCTCTCCATCTTATTCTTCTCCGGAATACTCTTCACTCTCGCCAATGCCCGCCCTGGTCCGTCTCCAGCGCGGCTTGGCCTTCTGGAGGTGGACGAAAAGACCCTTCTGCAGGTGGAAGCGGTAAAGGCGACGCCTTTGCGTCTTCTTGTTCAGTTTTCTCCGAGTTCCGCGCCTGAGATCGCTCGGCATCCGCGGAGGCAGGCTTCGAAGGTGGAACTCACCACTGCAAAACTAATAGCCGCAGGATTTATTGCCGCCTTTGTGGTTGCGACCTTCGTTTACATCCGCGTGACCAGGAAGAGGGTTTCAGAGAACAGCAAGTACTGAGCATTTCAGCTCTGTTTCTCCTTTTTTTCCTTAGCATTCTAGCGTAATTTTTCTTGAGGTTTTCATGTTCTTAGTAGATACTGATTATTTTAGAAACAGGGTAAGTATTGTGCAGTCTTAGATTAAAGATATTGGATAAGATGAAATTTAGTTGTCAATACTGTTTACTGGAAGAGTGAGCAGTTTTCATAGCAGTGTTGGATATCAAATTGAAAAGATTCTTCCTTTTTTTTTTATATGAGAATGGAAGAAATTTTGGCCAACTTTATAAGAATTGTGTTTAGTTAGAGCCTGATGGAAATGAAAATTTCAGTTTTCAGTTATAATTTTAAGCTGCTTGGGTTGTATATAGGAGTGAATGCTGATACAGTTTATGCTGAATAGAGAAACTCTCCGAGAGGAACTATTAGTTGATTTGTTCTTTGATCCATTTCTTTTGTGTGGATCAGCCGAACCACTAATATGATGATGTTGTTATGGATTTGAATAAACATTGTTTGCTAAAGCAGAAAATTAGAAAAAATAAAGTTTAGTTGGAGCAGGAGTTAAAATCAGGCTGCAATTTGACATTCTTCTAGCATGATGTAGTAGCTCTGTAGTCAGGGGCGGAACCAGCCTTAATTTTCGCCGGGGTGTTATGGATCCTAAAACTCGAGTGGTTGAGACAGATATATAGTGTCATCAAAGTTGCCACGCAGAAAAGCATTTGAAACATCTTATTGTAAAACTTTCTACTTGTAAGTAATAGCTGTGGCTAGAAATATTGTAATTATGAGTAATTTTGTAATAGGGCTGAAAATGTTGAAGTTATATATTATATACCTTGTTGTTTCTTGTAACCTTGAGCTAGAAGCCTAGCTTTATATGTTGTAATAGATCCATTCAATTCTTTCTTTATTTTAAATATTCATATGCAACCCAATATGTTTTGTGTTGGTGTATGTGGTAAAAGAATCCAAGTACCTTGAGCTTGCAAAGCTTCAAATTCTTATGATATAGTCTTTCACCTAAGTCGATTTTATAGTTTGATGCTTCATGCTGATTATATGTTTTGGTTCATGGTTCTCTGGTTGTAATTGAGTGACCATAGGATGGCGAGTTGGATTTGGGATGGAGGGTGATGGGGAATTTGAGCGGGTGGAGCTAGATGAGATAGAGTTAATATGTGGAGGTTATAATTAGCAAACTCATCATCACTATCAGATCTTAGAATTTTTATTTTCGAAGTTTGAAAATAAAAAGATTGGCTGCCATATCATATTGAGTTCTATTGCAATCTCAATTGTAGCCATCAGCCTCAATGCACAAAAGAGCATAGAAACCATTTAGGCTGATGGGCTACAATTGAGTGCTATTGCAATCTTAAAAGACTTTTTAGAGGTCTATAATGCAGTGGCCAAATTCTTCTATGAGTATTTGTTTATTTGGTTTAGGAGTAGTTCCATCAAAATATAAATCAAATCCATTTGCATTAAACAATTTTAATATTTGTGATATTTTAAGGGGATGATTCTCTATAGCTATCTGAAGATCTATCACATATTTGATATAGGACATAAGGAATTCTAGTTGAGGCACAATAGATATATCGCCCATCTTTGTAGCTTTGGCACAAGAAAAAGAGAGGTCTCTCTCGAAATGTCAAAGAAAAGTTAACTTAGGTTTCGTTTGTGACGACTTTTTTATTGCTTCTTAACGCAGCTTTTTAATACAAAAAAAAAATGTAATAAAAAGCTGCTTTAAGAAGCAGTAAGAAAGCCAATCTCAAACGAAACCTTATAAAATAATGTTGCTGCTTGTCAATCTCTGATAACAAAAATATGACTTTGCTAACCTTGACTAATTATACTTTTTTAATTTTAATAAATTGAAAACATTCAACTTTATAATATTCCTTGTTTAATAAAATTACAAAGTCAACTATTTCCTCCCTCATATAGCCCCCCCTTAATTTGATAAAAATTGATGTTTCTACAATAGGTTTTTCCTATAATTGTTTCATGGGATAAGAAGATACTTTTCTATTTGTCATGATTTATTTCTTTGGGAGTAAGTTGTGCATTTAATATTGTTGCATAGTTTTCAAACACATTCTAACTTGTTAACTGTTAATTTTTATTTTAAATTAAAATTACTTGACAACTCAAAAAAGTATGAAAAAATGAAAGAGTTGGCTGTGCATTTAATATTGAAAAAAAAAAAGATATTTTTCACATTTCTAGCTCTCTACTACCTAGCTGATCCCTTTCCAACAAAGCCCATTGGCATACCTTTCAGGAACTGGATCTGCAATTTCCATGATCATTTTGATTAAGGATGTTACTGTTTCTTAAAGTAATTTTTTAGTACAAAAATTTTTAATTTTGTACTAAAAAATTGTTTTAAGAAACAATAAAAAAATCATTCCAAATGAAGCCTAACATTTTTGCCTAAGCAAGTGATCTTTTCCAATCCAAACCACCACAAACTCTCAAAAAAATTCATTCAATCTGTTTGGCTATGTTGAACAATTGATAACTAGATGATTGCTTTACTGTTTTGTGAGCCCAATCTTGTTACATTCTGATTGCTTTGCCTCTTTATCAACTAATGTTGAGCATATGTCAGATATCAAATCATATTTAATCAATATTATTGTGTTATATCATAAATAACATATGGACAATTTCATGAATGCTAAAATTGTGAAGATAAATAATAAGTGTTATATCTATCATAAATAACATAAAGATTATTTTTACAACAGAAAAATCATTCAAAATAATAATAATCATCATCATAAATTCATTTTATTATATAATGACCACAAGATTAACATTTTGCTCAAATAAAATGGTACTCAAACTCATTTTTTATTTCCTAAATGTCCTATTTTGATCTTTTTTTTTTTCCCTTATATATTTCCTACCATTCATATTTCAATTTTCACCTTTTGTTTTCAATTAGATGTAGTGCCTTCTCTCTATATTTTTATCTTGAATATACATTTTTCCTATTATACTTTTTTATTTCTCTT
Source organism: Dendrobium catenatum (assembly GCF_001605985.2). Taxonomy (NCBI): domain Eukaryota; kingdom Viridiplantae; phylum Streptophyta; class Magnoliopsida; order Asparagales; family Orchidaceae; genus Dendrobium; species Dendrobium catenatum. The sequence goes on from NW_021319178.1 coordinate 18,789,416, forward strand.
TTCTCATTTCAATGCTTTTGGGTAAGCCCTCCTAAGGTTCAAAACTACACTTTTATTGTAATAAAAAAATTGCTTATAATTACATTCTTTTTCAAATAAGAGTATGAGATAAGTTCACTTGCTTATATTTACTTTCGGCTCACTATTCCACTAACATAGTGCTACTGGCTGCTCCACTACGGTTTTGGTTTCGCTCAATCTGATCACTTCTCACAATTAGATGTTTGCTCTAATGATCTACACCATTGATGTTTAACAAACCTCAATATACCAACATATATATTTACTCATTATTGTAGCTATGGACCTCCGAAAGAGTATCGCTCACCGGGGACATAATGCAAAGGAGTATGACCGTATCATCCCGAAGGACGAGACGATCACAGGCCTTCGTGCTCTTTGCAAGTGGGCCAATGGAAGGATCGATTATATCGTACATACGATTAACCATTGAGGATAACGGCTCTCACCTATGCAACCTGATGGATAATAATATGCATGACCTGATTAGAGTCACAAGATTTCCCCACCCGATACATCAACTCGAGTGGGGTTTATTTGATTGGGGGACTCGGTTTCCCACGGGCACAAACCATCGTGGCTAATTACATCTCAGGTTGGGGCCTGAGAAGACTCTCAATTAAGTATCCTATATCATCCTCTCATATGGGATTGGCACATTGGAAGGAGACAAGGAAATTCCTACTCAAAGGGGAAAAAATGTTCAATTTGGCTTAGTCAACACATGACTCACATAACATCCGGAGGAACTAAGGTGGTAGGAAGAATCTGGAGAAAAGAAATAAATCATGCACTCAAAGCATGCAGAAGAGAAAGATGGAGGTGGCGTCATCCATGTGACGTAGATAGGTATGATTTAAAGCCCCTTAATGATAGATGACTTACCCACCGATGAGGCATACTATGAGACATCGATAGTAGTAGACTTAAACCCTAAATCTAGTGCGTGGGCAAATGTCTGGTGTCAGGCGGTGGTTGGGCAGAAGTCCGACGTTAATCAGTGGCCGAGCATAAGTCCAACGGTGGTCGAGAAGGAATCTGGTGGCAAGAGAATCTTAGTTTCTCTTCCTTCACTCCCTTGCTTGGGACCCTTCTTCATTTTTCATCCATGAGGAATGAGAGGTCTATTTATAATTTTATGAGAGTGATATGAACAGTAAATAGGAGGGGATATCAAGGGTGAATTGGGAGTGTTTTGAATGGGCGGTCGATGTTGATTCCCTTGATCGTGGACCATTTATTAGGCATTTGAAGTCTTAATGATATCGAAATTTGTCGGTCTTGGGCTCGTTGGATTCGTCTCGTCGAGTCGCTTGATTCAACTATAAGCATGTCGTGTTTCGAATCCGTTTGGTAATCCAAATTATGGTTTGAACCTTTCAAAGACGCTTTGAGTATTCAATTTGGACCATTTGGGCTCGGATTGAGTCGAATTTGGTGTCGTTGGGTTCGTCTTTTCGAGACGTTCAGTTCGACTATAAGTTTTATGAAATCGGTGTTCATATTCCTAATTTTATTTCAAACATTTTAAATTGATTTTGGCTCGAGATTCGTGCATGTTCAAGATAATTTTTTGATGATATATCAATACTAAACCTCTGGTCCAAGTTCATCGGGAGGATAAGATAAAAATTAAAACAAAATTCAATTTAAGGGGTTGTTTGGTACCACCCAGGATTTCATTTAAGTAGGATTTCATAAATCATCTAAATCTAGATTTATGAAATCCTTAGTAAATCCAGAGGGGGTTAAATTTTGAAAACTGTTTGACAACATTTATGATAAAATCATGTGTGACTATTTGGCTATTCAATTCAGGATTTAAGGTGGTTAAAAGATTTTACATGTATTTCTTGAATAATTAAATCATTTAAGATAGTTAAAAGATTTAAGGTGATTATTTATTATCTATAATATTTTATAATAATTATTTTCATTTAAAATCAAATTTAATCCTATTAATTATTTTGAAATAACTAAGTATTTAAGTAATAATTAA
>NW_021319178.1:18791535-18848221 GCF_001605985.2 Dendrobium catenatum
TGAATCGTGTGTCGGGTTTTCATTCCGATTCTCGGGTCTGGTCCTGGTCGATGTTTTCTTGTGTCGTGTCACTTATATTGTACGACTGTCTCTTTCAAATGACGCTTTTAGGTATTCAATTGGAACATATTAGGCTCAGTATTTGATGTCGAAATTTGGTGTCGTTGTGGGTTCGACTTTTTTCGAGACGCTTTCATGTTCGACTATTATTTTTATTGAATCGGGTTGTATCATTTTCTAAATTATTATTATAAAAAACATTTTAAGATTGATTCTTGGACTCGAGATTGGCTCCATTGTCAAGATAATTTTTGATGATATATTCATAATATAACCCTGTCAATCATTCGGAGGATATAGATAAAATAATAAAAAATTCAATTTAATGGGTTTTGGTACACCAATACCTATCCTCAGGTTATTTAGTTGGATGTTATAAATCCTCTAATACTTAGATTTATGAAACTCTAGTAAATCAGAGGGTTTAATTTTGAAAACTGTTGACAACATATTAAAATACAATTGTTAAATCTGGTGTGACTATTTGGCTATTCATTCAGGGATTTAGGGTGATTAAAAGAGTTTGACATGTATTTCTTGATAATTAAATTTTTAAGATAGTATAAAAGATTTAAGGCGATTATTATATTATCTTCAACTATTTCTACTAACAATAATAATTAACTATATTCATTTAACAATAATTTAAATCCACACTATCTAATTATTTATGAAATAACATAAGTATATTAACTCAATAATTTTTATTCAATAATTTAGTTAAATATTAAATTTAATTAATTAGTTTCACTTGATTATTAATATTTTTAATTATATTAATTAAGTATTCATCAACAATAAGAAACAATAAGAGAGGTCTAGTTTTGACTTTCCCTTCTCTATTTCTTTCGGCTTCGTTACTTCACAGGATATAGAGTTTTTTTACACCGCGCAGAAATTTACAATCCCCGCTTGAATCATGCGACACAAACAGGTATATGGCAAGAAGAAGAAATGGCTTCGGAGAACCGGTGATGGCGGTGATAGGGCTTCTGGCCTACCTTTCGAAACAATCACGATAAGGTCGCATTTGTCATTCACGCCTCCTTCCTTTCTGCGGGATTCTCCTCATGCTGTGGGTCGAAGAGCCGTAGACAATATCTACCAATCGGTACTTCTAGTCATTTTGATGCCACGGCACATAAGAACTTTTCAATTGGTTTGTTTCTGATAAATTTTTAATTAATTATTATTCAGAAGGTGAGGAGGTTGGGATGAGGGGTGGAATGAACTGGACAGACGCTTACGGATTTGGTGTACTCCAAATGCAGAGGACGGACGCGAAGAAGGCGATCTTGGGAATGTTTTTGCCCTTGGAGGATTATCTGATGGTTATGTCGTGGAATATAAAGGCGAGCAGAAAGAGCCGTTCCATCTGCAAATTCTTGTAATTTTATATTCATTTTTTTCTGCAATCTGATGCCGTTTATATGTTCGTGCTACGTTATTCGCACTGTATTTGTCAGTGTGAGACGTATTTGTGGCCGACAGGATGGAGGCTCAGCGAAGACTAATGATGGGGGAGAGGTATGAGGGGGGAGAGGAGTCTGCAGGCCTGGGGTGGGGAGGAGAGGGTCTGGAATAGCAGTTGGAGTGGGTTGGGGGGCGGAGAGCTGGGGGGGCCTGAGTGGGCAGAGTGCGGCGTGGGGGTAGTGTGGCGAGTGACATCAGCGGGATCAGCTAGGTTACTGTAGATACAACATTCTTTTTATCTTGCTTGTAACTCGGAGCTAGACACTTCTACAGTCTTTTTATGTGTTTTTTTCTCTTTTATTTGTTCTTCATTACCAATGTTAAAGCTATTTTTATAAGCATATCATCTGAATTATGTGACAAGATTGCTAGGAAGCTTCAATCTAAACTTAATTCTGAGTAATTACGGGTTATCTTCCTTTTTGGTGATATAAGTAACATTTTTTTTGGGTCTTTTCAACAATATGTTTGATGTGCCACCAAAAAAAAAAAAAAAATCAGTAGTTCAAGCATGGATCTTTATGTAAATTTTCATATTTCAAAGAATTAGAATTTTCAAACTAGAAACTTCCAAAATCAATTTCATGATCACCTGAACTTATTTTTCTGTAAACTTATAATAGAAATGACCGTCTTGATGAAACAAATTTAACAATACTAAAAACACCTTGATCCAAGTCCAAATGAATCTAAATCAAGTTTTTATTCATGAGACCATTTGGGTGATTAAACAACCTTCAATTTTTGTGTGCATATATTCCAAATTAACGTCTACAAGATGAATCTGATGAACTGAAGATCATTTTTTTTTATAGTTGTGGGTCTCCGAAATGATACTACTGGTGGGGTTAGAATACAAAGGGTACGATCGCATTATCCGGTAGAACAAAGCGGTCGCAGACCTTTAAACTCTACCTAAGCAGGCCAATGAAAGAGTAGATAGAATTATACATACGATTATTCATAAAAAATAGTAGCTTTCACAGACATATCTCGATGGATTATATATATATATATATATATATATATATAATTCGATAATCACGAGATTTTTCTCCTTCGATATATTAGCTCGAGTGCGGTTTATTTGATGTGAGTGTCGGTTTCTTATGGTCGCAAGTTCCCATGATTAGTTACATCTTAGGCATTGACTCAAGAATACTCTCGATTAGGGATGTTATTTTACTCTCTTCTTAGTTTGGTGAGTAGTAAAGTTCCCAAATTCTTCTAATCCAAAGGGGGATAAACTTTTATCTTCATCTTTAGTGAGAAATTGATTTTTAAAATGTATGAAGATTTGATTAAAAAATTGAGTTTAAAAGATTAAAATTTGATTTACTCTCTTCTTATCGAGGATTAGAGGAGACACATTGAGGGTGTATGATTTGGCTTATGCTTTTCTGGAGTGAGCTACCAGCTAGCATCCTAAATACAATCAACCAGCTTATGTATGCAAGCTAGGAAGGCTTTATCCTAATGAGTGAAGGATTTTAGTTTAGAAGTTTAAATCAGGGATGTGTAAAATATGCAAATACATCTATCTATTATCAGCATATCATGTATGATGCATGAAATGAGCGCATAGTAAAATATTTTATTCATTTATTTAGAAAATAAATACAACCTAAGGTCTATAAGAAAGTAACTTGGTCATGCTCCACCACAACAAACCTAGTTTTCTACCTCTATGAAATATGAGTTTAAATATATTTGCTTATCATCTTTAGGCTCCGAGTTTCCGATAGGTTCCAAAAGAGAATACCCTTAAGGGAAATGAAATTATCTTTTGGAGCCCTATATGTATATGCATGTAAGCAAATATTTTTAAACCTTTACAACTTTTTGAATGTATACAATTTGATCTAGTTATATTTATATTCTAAACAATTTACATTTACATTTGGCTCTTGCATATATATTTACACCTAAATATATTATACTTCACTTTATTTTACAAACAAGCCTAGATATATTCTACTTTGCTCTTCTTTTACGGTAAAATAAAAGACAACATAAATGCATATGCATGTATGAATATAATGTATGTGCATGTAATTTAATAAATTAAAGTGTACCAACAGAAAAGTAATTATGAATGCCATGTACTGAAAATAAACAAATGCACCAAGGATACCCTCCAGGCAAAGGTACCCGCATTACACCAAACACACTATTAACCTTGCCTAAAACTAGAGTCAGTGGTCATAACAAACGAAATTTAGTGTATAAAAAATGTTGTGTGGCTTTGATATGTCTAAAATGTTGAGATAATTGCTACTTAATTTTTGCATGTTTGATATTCTTGCAACTTGTATGTTTTTGATGATTCCAAATATTATCGATTTGATTATTATTTCTCCTAACAAATTTTGGAATAATTATTTTGCTCTTGTGCGTGCTAACATTTAAGGGAAATCATACTTCAGATTGTTTGAAGACTTCAAATCAAGACCAGTTTAGAGTTTATTGTGATTGAAGTCTGTATTTTTCATTTTATTGAGTCTGAGAGAGTGTGATTGTAATTGAGTAACTAAGCACACACACGAGGGAGAGTTTTAAAATTTATATTTTTAAATTGATCGTACTGTATGATATCACTTCGTTCGGGACGATCTGATCAGTTAATTTTTCCCCAATGAGCAATTGAACGAACATAAATGAAATTATTTTTTCTAAGTATGATTCGTATGAGACGATCCCAGCTTCGTACAAGGATGAACGTCTCGGGTTCTCTCTCAAGAACTGATCGTATGGGACGATCAAACCTTCGTATAGGGACGAACATCTTGGTTTCGCTCACGCACAAATTTTTTTTTAAGTCCTGATCGTACGGGACGATCTCAGTTTTCGTACAGGGACGAACGCCTCTATTTTTTTTCTCGCACGAAATTTTTTTTCTAAGTATGGATCGTACTTGACGATTCCCTTTTCGTACCAGGATGAACATCTTGGGTCTGTTCTCGTTCATTTCATCTTGATGTTTCGTACAGACAAAAATTGAATTTTCTGACTGTTTATCCCAGACGAACTTAGATCGTATCGGACGATGATCGGGTACGAAATAATTTTGTATCGATTCACAATAGGTTCGTACGCCACAATATTTGAAATGTTCGTACGTACGAACATACGATCGTGTATGCTCTAAATTAAAAAATTCAGTTTTATGGATGGTTTTTCATGTCTTTTGTATAAAATGTCCTCTAAAACTGACGTGAGAGTCTTGTCTACGTGATTTTTCAAGGGCAATTGAAGGAGAGAGTGTGAGAGAGTGTTTGAGAGAGATTTCTTGCAAGTGGAGTGTGAAGGATTCATAAGGTTACTCAAAGGTAAGGATCTCCTTGTAATTGTGATTATCACTCTTCCTCTTGTCTTTTTAGATTGCTTGTGAGAAGATCTTCGGATAAGATTCGGTTCTCTACTGACACTTGGGAAGTGTGAAAGGACGAATGTTCTCTGCCTATACTTGGAGAGTGTGAAATGATGAATGTTCTCTGCCTACACTTGGAGAGTGTGAACTGACGAAGGTTCACTGCCTACATTTGTAGAGTGTGAAAGGACGAATGTTCTCTGCCTACACTTGGAGAGTGTGAACAGCCGACGGTACTCTGCTTACACTTGGAGAGTGTGAAATGATGAATGTTCTCTGCCTATACTTGGAGAGTGTGAACTGTGAACAGCCGACGGTACTCTGCCTACACTTGGAGGGTGTAAAAGGATGAAGGTTCTCTTCCTACACTTGGAGGGTGTGAAATGACGACTGTTCTCTGTCGCACCGGGGATTGGTGGAAGAGAGTTTTTGTTAAGGCTTCTCCGCCTTGCTGTGGGGGCAAAAGGAGAGACACTTTTGATAATAGTGCAATACCTGAAGAGGGAGTTTTCAAGGAGTGGATGTAGGTTGTGCTTGACCGAACCACTATAAATCTTTGTGTTATTTAAATTCCGCATTTTCTTTACTGCAAGTTATTTTTCTGTGGTTGAAAAGTTTCATTTTAAAAAAATTTAATTAACTTGCTTTGTGAATCAACCAGTTTCACTTTTAAAATCCAAGAGAATTTTTAAAAGTATCAATTCACCCCCCCTCTTGGTTAGCCTTGGGATATTAGCTTAGGTTTAACAACCTAATTAAGATTCAACAAGAATCAACACAAAAGGGGTTTGATGTTTAAGTTTTTTAAGTTTGAGGTTGTTTGTTGGTTGTAGGTCAAGAGAGATTTTAATTTAAATTTAAGTTTTAATATTTTAGAATTATATTAATTAAATTTTAGAGGGTTTCATTTATTTAAGTTATTTTAGTTTTGGGCGAGTTAATGTTTTAAACGAAGACTACATACTTTTTATGGGGATCTAAATTATATTCCTACATTTGATGGGAGGTATAAATGTTGAGGAGTTTTATGTAGGATCAATAATTTGGAATACTATTTTAAACATATCAACTATTTAATTTTGAAAAAAATTAATGTGTTAAATTAACATTAGTGCGATTTGCTCAATTATTTTAGCAAAATGTCACAAATAAAACCAAGCCTATATATACTGACCTAAAACATAAATTTAAAAGGAAATATATATGTGTTGATTATAGGGATCATCTACATGAACAATTAAAGCATCACAAACTAGGTAAATATGTGGTGTATGGATATTATTATGATAGATTTATGAGTACAACAACAACAACAACAACAACAACATCAAGCCTTTATCCCATATTCCCATTACGTGGGGTCAACTACAAGAATCATTTTTCTCCATTGTGTCATATTAAAAGTCAAATTCTCGTTTAAATCTAATAGAGAAATATCATTTCTAATATTTTCTAACCAAGTCTTTTTAGGTCTGCCTCTACCTTTCTTAACATAAGTTAAATCTAATACCCCTACTTTCCTAATCGCATCATTGGAAGGCCGCCGTTTTATGTGACCAAACTATCTAAGGTGACTCTCTCTAATCTTATCTTCTACTGGAGCTACTCCAACCTTTTCACGTATATGCTCATTTCGTATCCTATCTCTTAAGGGTAAAGCCACTCATCCACCTGAGCATCCTCATCTCTGCCACACTTAACTTAGTATTATGCTTCTCTTTTAGTAGCTAACATTCGGTACCATAAAGCATTGCATGCCTCACCACCATCTCCAAGGGTACTTTTTTATCACACAACAAGCCCGATGCATTCCTCCACTTTAACTATCCAACTTGAATTATGCTGATAATATCCCCATCTATTTCACCATCACTCTGAACAATAGATCCAAGATATCTAAAACGCGTACTCTTATTAATGACTTGATCGCCCAAAGTCACAATCCCCTCACTAGGTCTATTACTACTAAAATTACACTCCATATATTCCGTTTTAGATCTACTCAAGTGAAAACCTTTAGATTCTAAGGTTGATCTCCATAATTCAAGTTTACCTTCAACTCCCTCTCTAGTCTTATCAACAAGAAGAATATCATCAGCAAAAAGAATACACCAAGGTACATCCTCTTGCAAATGTCTAGTGAGAACATTCATGATTAAAGAAAAAAGATATTGGCTTAAGGTTGATCCTTGATGTAACCCAACCGAAATAGGGAAATACTTGGTCAAACCACCTTGTGTTTGAACACAAGTAATAACTCATGCGTACATATCTTTAATGATTTGAATATAAGCGTTATTAACTCCTTTCTTTTCAAAAACTCTCCATAGAACTTCTCTTGAATTTTTATCATATGCCTTTTCAAAATCAATAAATATTATATGTAGATCCTCTTTATTTTTTCTATACTTCTCCATCAAACCTCTTAATAAATGTATGGCTTTCATAGTTGATCTACCCGGCATGAATCCAAATTGATTTTGAGAAACATTAGTATCACGTCGCAACCTATGCTCTATAACTAGCTCCCATAGTTTTAAAGTATGACACATTAACTTAATTCCTATATAATTCGCACAATCTTGTGCATCACCTTTATTCTTAAAAATAGGAATTAACACACTCATTCTCCACTCATCTGACATCTTTTTAGTCTTCAAAAAAGTATTAAAAGTTTTGTAAGCCAATAAATTCCTTCATCTTACAGAAAATATCATTTTCTTGTGTCTATTTTGTTATCATTATAAATTTTATGTGAGAGATTAGAAATGAGTTTAGTTACAACTAGAAAAATCTTAAATGAGGCTTTATTTAGATCTTTGGATGTTGAGACATTATGACATTTAGTTAGTAATTTCAATAAAAAACAGACCAAATGATCAATAAAATAAATTGAGCGAAAGTCTCAAAGAAATTTTTATCTTCTCTTAAACATACAATGATAAATGATCTCAATAAAAGTGAGACTTGGGTAAGCTTTAGAATCCATCCAGTTAGATAATCGATGTACAAATGACAATAGTCTTAGGAGGCATTCGATCATTATATGTTTGCCAAAAATTTGACTCAGAGAAGCTTGAGAATCCACTCGGTCTGCTGATTCATGTACTAATGATGTTGATCTCAAGAGTCATTCAATCATTTCAGGCTTTCCTACTTATTGATGTCACTTATCTGGCATAAATATCATCTAAGCTTATGGGTGCATTATCAGTAGACTATATAATATAATACTTGGAACAATCATAATATATTAAAAGATTCAATGTAAACAAAATCAATAAGTCATGATTTTAAATGAATGCAATATAACTTTCACGAGGATCTAAACTGTGTTTCTAAATTCAATGGGAAGTTTAATGTTGAGGAATTTTCATATTATTTCAATAATTTAGAATATGATTTTGGATGTTACCAACAATTTGATTTTGGAATGTTTAAATGTGCTAAATCAAAACGAGTGGGATGCGTTCAATTATTTTTGACGAGATATTATAAGTAAAATTAAACTTACATGGAATAACCTAAAATATACCCTTAGAAGGCATTATCTATTGCGCGGTGAATAAAAAAAAAAATGAATATATGGATCATTTGCATGAATATTATATAAATATGGTAATTATGGTGTGTATGTAATTTATGATAGGTTTTTGAGTCTTGTGCCAAAAGATCATTTGCCTCATGATTATTTTGTTCATTATTCATTTCATTAAAACTCACAAGTGAGATATTAGGAATGAATTAGGCTACAATTGGTCAAAAGCCCCAAATGAGGGTTTATCCAAATCTTTGAATGTTGAGGAATATTATGAACATTCTAATAAGAATACCATACATGTAATTAAAGTCCATAAAAAGAAATCAATATCTTCTCCAACATGATTCATTTATTTTCAACCAAGCATTCCACTTATTCAGATTTTAAATAGTTCTTGGGTAAAATGATTATGTTTTTCATCACCTTGTTCATATGAAACTTTCTTGTAACTAGTTGGTTGGACCTGGCTTGACTTTGTACAAATAATTCCAAATACAACACCCTATCAAAGAAAGAATAAGGAAAATATTTTAAGATCAATTTTCTTGTTTATCTGTATTTCTTTTTCTCTTGAAAGATATATGAACTAAGGAAATTATTTGCTTATGTCAGTTAGTTTTAATATGTGTGCATGACAAGTTTTAATAGTTTTGTCTGTATATAATTCCATTCCTACTGCACCGCTTCATTTATTTGTGGTTCCCTTATGGCAGTATTGACAAGTTGGGAACTCATCAGGGACCTGCAGATGGTCTCCCACCGCATAATGAACCAATGCCTTCTGGGTAAGTCTTATTATTCTTAATTTCATTCCAAGTAATTCTGATAGCATTAAGCATATTATCGTTTTTTAATAAGAAAAAATTTCTACAATTTCATATCTTTTGGAGTTTTAATTCGTATTGGTTTTTAATGCCTTGAACTTGTTTTAGTTGAAGCCCAATTGTTATCTTGTGTTCCAGAGATGTTTCCTACTAATCCCATACTGCAAATTGGTTACTATTGGGTGAATGCTAAATAAATCTGTTATGCATCAATAGTTTCCAAGCTGTGCACCTAGTGATCCATGTGTTGGACCCATTGGCATGTCAAATACTGCATCGTTTGAGTGCAGAGTGACTGATCTTTAAACTAATTATCCATTGGGATATCTATTTGACATTAATAATATATTTTTAGCTGGGTTTCTTGGATATTGTCTATGTTAATACTAAGAGAAAAAGTGTGAGAGAGAATGGTTAGTTGGGATATGAAAGTGCTTTCCTTTGGGGTTAGGATCCTTTAATCTCCTTGCTATTTTTATTTATATCAGTCCTGTATGCACACGTCTCATGCGGAGAGAGTCGAATAGGTAAATAAAATGTGCAAAAACTTGTTGTACATGGGTTCGTTTATTAAAAATATGGAGTAGGAATTGCTTTGAACGGTTAAATATCTTGGAAGGTTTTATTGACATCCGTTGGGATGTCTGTTGTCTCCCTGACCTGATGCTTATGATTTCTACTTGCTGTATATAAAACTTAGTATTTCCAAATAATTTAAACCTATTACAGTGACGGGAAATATGATATTACTGTTTCATCATCAAATATATTGTTTTCTCCATGTCAAAGAGACGTTTGAGGCTTTACCAAATAGTGTCTAACTTTGAGGCCTATATCAATCTGCTTCTTTTGCACTATATAGTACTCTAAAATGTTTCGTTTTTCTTATCTTGGTCATTTATCTTCTTATTTTATAGGTTGGTTTATCCTCCTATTGCTCCATATGGCGGTAATGATCTCTATCCAGGGCCAGGCGCCGGTTTCTTTCCTGAAAGGTTCATCTCTATGCCTATTTTATCCTTTGGATAGGGTACATTTGGTTGGTTGAAGATAGAAATCATGTATGAAAAAATGATAAAATTTGTTAAAACCATCATTTGGTTGCATGCACAAATCTTCTCAAAATTCCCTCAAAAGTGATGATTTTAATTTCATGTTAAAAATGCGTGAAACGAAATCATTGTTTTGTAAAATATGTTTTATATTTATGACCAATCAAATGAGCTCTTAATTATTTTCCAAATCATAATTTGTCAATTTAAGTTATTATTTGCAGGGGCTCTGGCATGGGTGGTGGCATGCTTGTTGGTATGTTGGAAAAACTCTATGTTTTGATAAAATTATCTTGTTAGTTGTTATTCAAGTTATGATTATCATTTTTTGGTTGTAGGACCTAATGATCCCCGATTTTTTGGTCCTAGTGGTGGACCTGGAAGTATTGGTGGAATACCGTGAGTAAAATATTTCTATTTTTATTTGACCACTTTGTGCAATGAAAATAGTATTTATTTTTTTAGCATAGTAGCTAATGCATGCTTATTTAAGTAGGGGTGTGCCACCTGGCGCTCGGTTTGACCCATATGGTCCACCGGATGTCCCTGGTTTTGAGCCTCAACGATTTGTGAGGTAATGATCTTGAGCATCTATTTTTCTTTATTTTGAACAAATGGAAAAATACTTTGATTTGCCTTTGTTCTCTAGACATTATTGACTCAAAAGTTGATTTTTCGAAAGGTACATTGAATATTTTGACATGATACTAATTAGGGATTTTACGCTCTAATGAGGATTTTATGATTTGGTTTAAAGTTACCCACAAGTACTATCCCTTATGATTTTTTAGTATGATCATATGGGCATGCTTAATATAATATTGACACTTTGTAAGTTCTGATCAAATTTAAATTGGTCATTCTTAGCAAAATATTATGTTTTGATATTTAGTCAATCATCACCATCATTAGGAAAAGAACTTGAATAGATTTGTCTTCGCATTTGGAGAAATTATTCTGTGCGGACACTGGACGGAGAGAATCGTCCAGATTTGTTGTGTTTTTACTGTCTTTTTATTGTGCTTTTACAAATACTCAGTAAAAATGCAGCAAATATTCAATTATGAATGCGTTTTTACTATCATTTTGCTATGCTTTTGTGAATACTCAGTAAAAGCGTAGCAAATATTCAATTGTTTAGCAAATATTGAATATTTGTTGCGTCTTTATTGAGTATTTACAAAAGCGCAGCAAAAAGGTAGTAAAAGTGCAACAAATCTGGATGATTCTCTCCATCTGGGGTCCGCACAAAATAAATTCTCTTACATGCATTTGAGGGTATTTTTATCAAAATGATCCTCTCTAGTTATGATTGATAATAATTATACCCATCATATTAGAAAATTTTGAAACATTATCTTAATGATCAAGGGTTTAATTTCGATGGTTGACATCTTAGATTATAATTCTTTGATAACTGAAAATTCATCATTATCGAGGATCTCATTATTGGAGATGAAGGCTTGAAATGTTTTTTTTTTTTTTATCAAGAGTTTAATTTTGATCGTAAACTTCTCCGGTTGTAAGATTATGATAATCAAATTCATTATTGGGTTGAGGAATCTCAAAATTGAAATTAAGACTCTTTTAAGCTGATATCTTCAGCCAATCATAAGTCATAACCTTTCCGAGCTGCTCCAAAGTCTTCTTCAGTCCCATAGGGTTACTCGATTAATTATGCTCAACATCAATTCTATTGACATAATTATTCAAGCATTTTGTTTGCTTTCTGATATTTTCACCTGTTGTCAATTTTAGAAGATAAATGCTTTTTGTTTATGATTTAAAGTTACTTGGAGTTTTGCTTGTCAAAACATGTATTCAGTAACCAAACTTCTAATAAGCGCCTTTCTTATTTCCTTGCAAGGTATAAATAGGTATTCAAGAATGTGCTGAAATTATCATTTAGTTACCATTAATATCTACAAGAATATAATCCATTTCTAAAGTCATTGGTGACCACTATCTCCCTTGTTATCACTTTTTGGAGCTTTTATTCTGTGCGGACACTGGACAGTTCTCCCGTCCGGTTAAGCATTCGGTACCGAGCGGCACCAAGTGGTACCGAGGGCGGGTATCAAGCTCGGTACCGAGCGCATTACATTTTTGGGATGACGTGGCACAATTTTACTGGTCTCCAAACGCCCTCCGGACTCTGCATAGAATAATAAATCCATTTTTTTGACACTGAACTTGGTGGCGCTATTGAAAAAATTAAACTTCTAATCATGATGAATAAACCATATTTTAAAAAAAAAACTTAGAACTTTTACCCAAAAAATATGGCCAGAAGAAAATAGTCAGTTAATATGCTTTGCTTGTTGCACAAAGTAAGCATCCCAGGTTAAAAATTTGTTTAATTTTATCCCATATTGCTTCACTGAATGTATGGATACCGGTGCATGGATTAACTATTTTCCCTACGGAAACAAAGGGATAAATTGATATATCTTCAATTCAATTGTAGTTGTTTTGTCCTGGTTGTTCCTAATTTGTGAGAAGCTGATGTGAACATGTTCGATAAAATGGCAATTCCAGTTGCGGCAACTCGAAAAATGATGAGATTGAGAAATGGTATAGGAGAACGACAGGGCAAGAGGACAACTTCATTTTTTTATAACCTTTAATACTCCCCAACGGAGAGTATATATATAGACTTACAAAGATTTAGGGCTTAGCCACTCAAAAGAAATATAAGGGGGCTATATATAGTCTCATATAATAAAAGAGAAAATAAAAGACGACATAGCCCCTAGGACTTACACATGCAAAACCCTTAAGGGTACAAAGGGAAATGCTACTAAAATAAATACATAAATCAAATAAATAAAACAAATACATATGAGGACTCAAAAATAGATCGGCGCAACAGATCGTCGGCCACGTCTTAGCCTCTGATATACTTTCCATGCTCTGATGTCCCCATCAAACACTCATTCAAATCAGTATCATTTTCCATAAATTCTCTCTTCTAACTTTGCTATAGTTGCACCGTGAGGAGTTGTTGTTGTAGGAATCGACAGTGGAACTCAAAGGTGGAAGAGCTGGAGATCTGGTTACATAAGCTAGAAGCAGATTAGATCTAGGCAGTTAGTAATAGAAGTTGCGATTGATGGAGCTTTCTTTCTTATAGATAGTTCATTACTTGAAAGTTTTGGCCGTCGAACCCTTTAATTTTGATCTTCCCATCCTTCTTGCTTGAATCTTGAAGGTTTCTAAATCAAAAGCTTGGATACTAACTATCAGTGTACTAATAAAGCTTCAAACAAGAACAAAAGAACAAACACAGTAGAGATCACATATACAAGATGCATAATTTTAAGATCATTTAGCAAAGATCATCAATTCCTTGCTTATTTTGAATTCCAAAATATTTTTTTTTTGCAGGCGGCCACGACGGCCTGGAGGCGGTGTCCATCCCGACCTTGAGCACTTCCAAGGTTCAGATTACATATAGAGAATCTAAACCCTAAACAAACAGGAATTTTGTAATCGTGATCGTAGTTAATGGGCGTATATTGGTATTATATCTGTATCTAATCTTGCAGTTTTGGACCTTTTTATTGCTTTAATGATCGATCTGTTTCAATAGGAAAAACAAAAAAATTCAGATGTGTTGGTAGGACAGGAGAAAATTTGGGTATGAATGTCCTAAGTTGATTTTTTTTTGTATATTAATTGTTTAGTAATTGTAGTGATGTTATGAAGTAAACTAAAATTAAATATACATGTTACTCTGAATATGGCCTAATAAAGCCTCGCGAACTTTGTTGGTTTATTGGTTAATATGCTGCTCTGCATCATTGAAATTGCCCAAATTTTACTAATTTTAAACCAAAATTTCATTATGTATATATGCATATAACAACAACAACAACATCAAGCATTTGTCGCACTACATGAGATTGGTTATATGAATCCTTATTTCTACAGTGTTAAGTTAAAAGTCAAATTCTTGTTTAAATTTAATAAAGAAATATCAATTTTAATATTTCTTAATCAAGTTTTCTTAGGTTTATTATTGTCTTTCTTAATATAACTCAAATCTAATACTTTTTTTTTCTAACCTTATCAGAAGGCCGTTGTTTTATTTGATCAAACCATCTAATGACGTCTCTCTCTAATCTTATCTTCCAATGTTGTTATTAAATTATTAAATGTATATATATATATATATAAGTTTAATAAAAGTTGCGCAAAAGAATTCAATTGAGGTTTCATTTTAATCTTATCTTCCAATGTTGTTATTAAACTTATTTGAAATTATCCATATATTTATCGTTATTAAAATCAAATTTATTTAACTTGAGGCTCACATTTATAGTTATCAATGACCATATTATTAAATTTTATCTCACATCCCACATTCATAATTAATTGTCAACCAACACTCACCGATGTCTAACATCTATCAAACTCATTTTTGTGATTGCCATTCTTTTCTCTTATAAGGAGAATAATCGAGCATACAACCAGCTGTTGCTTGATGTATGTCACTTTTAGGCTTCGTTTGGGACGACTTTCTTATTGTTTCTTAAAACAGTTTTATAGTACAAAAATTTAAAATTTGTACTAAAAAAACTACTATAATAAGCAATAAGAAAGCCGTCTCAAACTAAGCCTTAATCAATTTTCATATGAAGCTTAACTTCGGGGTTGTTGATTTTCGTATACCATAAAAAAAATATCAAGTATGCTACTGACTTTTAATGTTTCTAATAGACCAAATGCTTATCAAAAATCAAAACTTGATATTTATCAACTACTAAAATCTATCCTCATATGTTTGATTACTCAATCTCATACTTCTACTGTGAAAAATATTTTTCACAATTGATGCCTATTATATTATACTAATGTATTATTTAGTCACGTAAAAATGACCTCATTTATAATATAAAACTCACCCTATAATCATCTCAGTTGGATTAGTTCCCGAAGGATAACATTACACTTAAAATTCACCCAATTTATGTGGATTTAAAATATGCAAAGGATGAACTTTTATGCTATTTCTTAGTAATTACAAAAATACTTTCTATTTATTTTATTTTATATCAAATAAAAATAAAATAAATAAAATTTGTACTCCAATTTTATTTTACACATTCTCCCAAAACATTTAACCAAGCCCTAAATTTCACCAAAACCATAAAATTTACTAGTACTACTAACAAAAAAAAATAATTATTATAATAATGAGTTATGCAGAGGTATAGTGGACTCAAGCAGCTGAGAAATTATTATGTGCGGATGCCGGACACAGCTTTACGTCTGGAGGTGAATTAAGTGCAGCTAGTTCTGTAATATCAGTTCTGCTCCAGGTTCTTCCGGGACGAAGTTGGATCGTCCGGGACGATCGGTACAGGTTTGTTCAGAATTGTGAAGATTGGGCAGTTCGTCCGGGACGAAATGTGGGATCGTCTGGACGAAAATTTTCCAGAGCCCAAGTCGTCCTGAGACGGTAATTAATTTTGTCTGGACGAATATTTTCCAGAGCCCAGATCGTACCGGGACGAAGCGCGATCGTCCAGGACGATCTGAGTATTTTAAAGAGGAAATGAGATATTTTGAAGAGAGAGAAAATAAAAGAAAATATCAGAAATTCCATCCGTGAGAAAAGGAAAAAGAGGAAAAAGGAAAAGTTGATTTCGGGAAGCCGCGGGTCCGTTTTCGTTCGTCGAGACTGTTGAGGATTTTGCTGTACGCAAGGTAAGGCACAATCCGACTTTCTCAATTTTCAGAACCGTCGCTGTTGGCGGTATTTTCTGTCCGAAGTTCGTTTTTGTTAGCGATTTTCGTCATCTTAATTATTCTTTTATTAGCGTATCGATTAGCTGTTAAGAGCCTTCGCTCTAACGTTTCCGACAAAAAGAAGTTCCTTCATGCCCGCTGGAAGGAATGAAATTTTGTTATTGATCAACCTAGCAAATCCTAACCGTTGATTAAGCAGCGATGCTCTTAGATTAGCAATTCCCCGTGTATTTTGATGACTCGTTCACCAATTCCCGATAAGATAATTGTCCTCAAAATTAAATTAAATTATAAATGTGGATAGGGAGATCACCACTGCGCTACGTCCAAATCCCGACGCCTCTCGTACCTCCTCAATCCCTTCCTCGATCTCTAATCGGCATCCTAGGGTTTCATAGGAAAGGAAGCAATTCGAAATGGGCGGTGGAGTCCTTAGAACAGCAGCGAAGGTTGCCTCAACCGGATCTTTCCGCTCTCCGCTCGTCGGTGAGGCTATTCGAAGGGCCGCCAGGCAGCAAGCGTCCTCTTTTGTGCCTGCGGTCGAGCAGGGGCTCAGTGTTCCTAACCTTTCCTCTGGTCCTACACTAAGTGAGACCCCGGCGGTGGCCGTCGCTACCCACTGGCCTGATTGGGAATTTGCTGAGTGGGAGCTCGCTGGAGATACAGAACAAAGCCTTTCATCGGTTGATGTCGCTCCTCGACTGGTTTTCGGTCCCGTCCCCACCCTCGAGGAGGCCAAGGAGGCGACCGCTGATCTGAAAGACGCGCTGGAGAAGTAAGATTTACCGTCCGCTTTCTTTAGTTATTCTTTGTTAATCGTTAGACAAAAGATACATATCTTGAATAGCTTTTAAACATTTGATAGAATTTTTTTTTAATGGAATCTAGTTTCCTGTAAAATTGATGTATTGTACAAGTACCTGGTTTTTGGCAGTTGAAGGTCTTAGGCCTGTTTTGTCTGCTTCATGAAGAATGGAGCTGTCTTTTTTTTCGCTTATATCTTTCAGTATCCCATTTCGTATGATTATTTTTCACGTTGTGTGTCTTGGCCATGTGTAATGCTTACTTTTCGAAATAGGAAATGCTAAAAATTTTTAGATATGCAGAATTTTAATTATGTGAACTTGTTTTAATGCAGAAGTTGGACAAAATATAACATGGCAAACCTGATATGTACTCTTTATTAGCATCACAAGTTTTCTCTTACTTGCAAAATTAGATTCTATATTTTTTTAATCTTTATGGAGTTTAATACCCTTTGTATGTAGTCTTTGATTGTTTTGAGATTTTCCAGAGTATATTTCGTACCTGATCATACCCTGGATTCTCATGGAGGTGGCCAAGAAACAGCCTGTGGTGAAAATGGTACCGTTTCTGCAGTACCGGGACATGTCGTTCAGATGTTTTCTTTGCTGCGAGGAAGCTCTGAAGCTCAGGTTAATGTGGACCTCTCTCTTCTTTTGACTTAGGCTTCATTTGGGACGGCTTTTTTGTTGCTTCTTAAAGTAGCTTTTTAGTAAAAAATTAAAATTTTTGTATTTTTTTACTGAAAAGTGGCTTAAGAAGAGGCAAAAAACCCGTCCCGAACGAAGTCTTAATTGTTGAGGATATAAACTTTTCTTTGTTCCATAGTTTTGCTGACCTTCTTTTAACAAGCAAAATTTTCATTTGTTATGTAATCCTGTAGGTTTTCATTAATTACAGTTAAAGCAGTATGGATTACTTTATAGGAATGAATTGAAAAGAAGAATTCACAATACCAACCCCAAATAGTTGGGATATGTCGAATATTGATTTTATGGACCTCTGAAATTTACTAATGTAGGATTGAAACATTTTTTGTGAGATGCTAGATCAAATAAGAAGCATGCTATATTCTTTTGATTGAAGACGTTGAAGTACTGTTTAATCAGTAATAATCTACACTGCTTTGTTGTTCTAACAAATAAAGCCAGTCAAACAATTAAGATTTTTGTGTCCTGATAGGTTCTGTTTTGTATTCCCTCTAGAATTCTTGCAAGTCTTAAATGCTTTGGTTCCAAATATTTGTTTTCATTATTTTTTTTATCACAAAATTTCAACAACCTATTACTGGTTGCTACTTTTGCTGTTTTTGGTTACGAGTTTTGCTGCTTAATTTCCTTATATCAATTGCATTTGGAAATCACCATTTTTGTTTGACTCTTTATGAAACAATTGAACCACTGTGATTAGAACATGAAATGGAATTCAAAATGGCCAACCATAAGGAATTTTTAAACAGGTCATATATTTTAATTTAGTCCAATTTTATTACCAATATGATTTAACCATTTGAATGACCTTCCCATCTTTCATTCATTTCTTATTTTCCTTCCATTTGGAATTATAAATACATTGACATGTTTGGCAACTAATTAATTGTAATGAAAAAATGTCTCATCTGCAACTCATTAATGGCATTTGCTAATATCTTAATGCAATCCCGTCCTCATTGAATGAAACTAAGCAAAAGGAAAGTTTATTCCTACCTGTTGTCTCCAGCCATCTAGAGCTATTAGATCATATGCTAAAACGGCCTTCAAAATCAGAGTTAGTTGATTTTTAGTTAATCAATGGAGACCTCATTGATGGGATGACTGATTTTATAATAGAATTGATCTCTCCTAGGGCTATTCAAAGAGGAGCCACTATTTCAAATAATTAATCTAAAGTGAAATAATTATCTTAAATGGGGACCACCGACTTAGTACAAACAAATTATTTATCTTATCCATATTTGGTTTAATTGATTGAGTTGGACTACTTTGGTGCACGGGCCATGAATTGAATTTAAGTTAATTTTTAGAATATATCATAATGAAAGATTGCCTACATTATATTATTGCTGGCTTATATTTTTTGTTTTGATTTTACTTCCTTGAAATCCGTCGTAGAGCAGTTCAAATTCTAATTATTTTATAAAACTTTCTATTACTGTATCCCTCCAAGAGATTAAGTAGTAGATATTTCAAGAATGAGCTGTGTTGCTATGTAGACATAACTTTGAGAGAGTCTTTTATCCTCAAAGAAAGGACAATAACTGTCTAAACAAAGAAGAAGGGGGGTATAATTCTCTATATGGTGACATCCTTTCTGTAATGAGGAGTTAGGCTGCGTTCATCTACCCTTCCTCATACTCTGCACTGGATCTTCATCCACACGTTGTAACATTTTTTAGCACTCTTTATAAGTTTCTATTAGATTATAGTTTCTTGTTATCACATATATGAACCACTCTTAAGCAGAATGAGTGATATGAGTCTCAGAATGTGCCGTTATCAGAAACATAAAATGTTTGTGTTATGAATAATGAGCTCAATTATTTTAAAATTACATAAAGAACATTAAATTTTGTGTTGTAATTTTTTTTTATAGTTGTGTAAGTGAGTGTATTTACATTCCTATAATATTTTCATATTATCAAGATTGAAATTTCCTTATTTCAATTCATCGCTATGGTTACTTGGTATTGCATTTGATTTAACTTTCGTTGCTATCTATTTTTTGCGGCTAGGCTAGGTTCCCAGTTTCTATGTCTCTTCTATTGGCTTTCCTTTTCTGCCTTTGTTCCATTTACCACAAGTCTTCTATTGTAGCTGGTGTGGTTTTCTTGCAAAATTGTAGCAACTTTTTTGGATTGTTGCTACTATCACGGGATTGTTGTATAGCATTTGTGATTGGTGGTGACTATTACGGTTTGGTCCTTCGATGGTTCCTTTTTGTTCCATTATTTTTCTTTGAGAATTATAGGCAGAAATATGAGCCATGCCCAAAAAAATGGTCTTTGTTAATAATTTTTTACTTGGATGCACAAATCCGCCTTCTTTTGTGTTTTTGTTCCTTAATCATTTTTGAAAGTTGAAAGTTTTGGGATAGATAATTTCTTTGTACAAGAATAAAACTTGTTTTATCGGTGAATTCTTACCCCATCCCTTTACCCTCATCCTTCTCATCTTCATTTTTCTAATTATTTTGTTATTGATGGAAAGTGACTGGACTTTTATTAAGTTCCACCCATTTTTTTTTCTTTAATGTAAAATTTCATTAATATAAGTGGCTTTTGTGATCCTTAACTTTCTAGTTGCTAATTTCTGGCTGAGTGCAAAAAAACTCTTTCATCTGAATTGGATTGTTTACTTTTGTTCTTTTTATTAAACTTAAAAATATTCGTTTTAAGATTAATAGCTTGTTCATCGTGAAATTTGTATGTTTGTTGCATTTAAATAACATTGTTTGTTATATATGAATTAAAAAGTTTAGGCCCTAGAATATCCTTCATCTGATTTTTCATCAGTGCCTTTGATTGTTTCATGAGGTCAACCAGAAGCGATGCTTAACATTGAGTTCATGTAACAAATAAACAAATAGATAAGATCTTAGAAAATTGAAAATAATAATTAGTTCCGATGATAAGTAGGCATTATTAAATGAGGGAGGGCATGAATCAGCTTAGAGGAAGAACTAGAATTTTATAAATTGCTCATTCTCAATCTAGCAACAATCCTAATGTATATGAACTTGATTTTAATCCTAGAGATGAACATCTTAATTTGAATGTCTTTCCATTAGATTTTAGGAATGTCAATGTTGCAGAAATATTAAAAATTATTACTCTTGTATTGTAATGAGATGTGTGACAATAATAGGTATTATATGCGATTTGGATGATGATATAACTAAGTCAAAGCTGTCTACGTGTGATGGGAAGAATTGGGTTATTTATGTAGAAGAGTTGAATTATGTAAACTGCTCATTCTCAACCTAAGGACTACCCTGATGAACAAGAAATTGATTTCTATCATATAGAAAAACATGTTAATTTGGATAGATGTCAGGAATATCAGCGTGACCAAAATATTAAAAATTACAGTCCTTATATGATAATGAGATGTTTGACAATAATAGGTATTGAATGTGTGCTTTGGATGAAGAAATAATTAAGTAAAGGTCAAAGCATTCTACATTTGATGGGAGGATAGATTCCATGGCTTTTTTATTATGCCAATTTCGTGGATAATCATGTTGAATTAGAAACTATTTGATAAGCTTTATATAAGATTTAAATAGTTAAAATTAAAGGACAAGCTAAAATATGTTGGATACCTGGGAAAAAATTGTGTGAAAGGCTTGGCAAATGAATTATATTAATTTGGGAAAAATGAAAGCCGCACTTAAAGAGAAACATCTTTCATTGTTATACCACTATTATTTGATGATGATTTAAATGCGTTAAAACAAGAAAAAAAATGTTAGTATATGTGAAATAAATTTGAAAAGTTATAATTAATTAATTTTGAATTAGTGGAAAATCCCAATATAAAATTTCCTTGGTCTAGATCAGGTTTAGTGCCTTCTTAAAAAAGAAATGCCACCTATATTTCTTCATTAATTGACAAACTTGTAAATGACTTAAATTTCGGAAAAAAGTTGAAAACTTGTGTGCTTAAAAGGTTTATTATTCATGCTATTAATTTTTCCTTGGTCCTTTTTTGTTATATATTTATGTAAACAGGGCGAGGGTAAGATAAGTTAATTTAAGCTATTTGGTTGCTTTAAAAGGTAAGCTAATATAAGCTTGTGAAGTTGTTTGATGTTTTTTTGGAAAGTTGGGCATAACTTTATGTTTAAGTCATGTGATGGAGTTGTTGTGAGTTGTTAAATTACGAAAAGTTTTGGTAGTAGATCCAAACCAAGCTCCAAATCCTACTCACATGTCACTCTTGATGACTCCAGTTACGTTGGCAACAAAGTTGAAATCATATGGAAGGGGAGAAGAGGTGAAATCGTAAAAGGGGAGAAAAGAAGATCATGGGGAGGGGAGAATTTGAGATAACAACGATGGAATGCTTAGGATCATAAGCGGTTTCCTCGATGTGCTTAGCTTAATACGGCTTATCCTTTTAAATGAAGAATAGTTGTGTTTATCTTAGCCAATCCCAAGATATCGCTGTAAATGGCATTTTGGTACTATATCGAGTTCAAGCTAACTTAAGTTGGTAAATACGCCTAGCAAATATCCCTTTATTTCTAGTACACACAAAGTTAAATGATTGTACCTACTTTATCTAAGGGTAGTAATATTATAATTAACAAAGTTAATAAAAGAAAATATGTTAAAAGTATGTGTAGTTTTTATGAGATATATGATGCATCTATTTCTTGATGATTTTTTTATAACCTTCTATATTGTGATATGAATTCAACTTAACCTGTTTAACTTTAATGAGAAGCAGATGGATTGTTGAAAAATATATTGTTTAGAGGAGCCTTGTAGTTTCAACATTAGTTGCACCTAAGAAAGATAAAATTTGGTGTATATGCCTTAATAATGAAGTAATTAGTAATATCACTAGTTTTAGCCCAAGTGTTGATGATGAAGACATCAAATATTAGTCTTATCCCAAGTGTTCATGATGAAGACCTTTAAATATTGGTTTTTTGTTCATTAGTTGGATGATAGATTTGACATGATAGCTAGGGCAGCGATAATATTTCCATCAGTAATTATGAGCAAGTAGAAGGTTTGAGGAGGCTAATGAAATATCATTTGGATTAACTAATGTATCAAACATTTTTATCATAATTTTGATCATGTTCTTATCCCCTTTATTTACAGTTTACTAGTATATTTTGATAATTTTTGATATATAGTTAGAGTAGAAAATCATCACGTTGTGCATCTTAGAAGAGTTTTTGCAGTTACAAAATATAAATTTTATTTGAATATGAAAAAGTGTAGTTTTATTTCTTGATCGTGATGAAATAAAGACAATGAATGAATGGTGATATTCGATTAATACTCATGATATGAAAGCTTTTATGGTTTGAACTCCTTTTTTAGAAAACTGTTTGACTGATTTAGTACAATTGTAGCTCCTATTGAAATTGTCTTACAAGGAGAAGTTGAGATTTCTTATGAGCAATAAGAGATATTTTAAGCTAGAAGGGATGTTCTATCACTTATTTATTGAAAAATGAAAACAAGGCGAAGTTATTCCAATGATGATTGAGAATTTAATGCATAGTGTACGCTCTTACATCTGGGATACATTATTTGATGCCTGAAAGTTTGTTTTGAATATTAACCATCAAATGTTTGCCTTCATAAAAAATTGGGACGTGGTCATAATAAATGAGTCGAATATCTTAAAAAATATGCTAATCTACCTAAAATTATGCTAAGATAAAAAAAAACTCATTGATGCTTTATGTAGGATACTTATTATTTTATATACAATGTATATAAAAGTGATTGGTTTGGATATGTTAAAAAAGATTATGTTTTAAGATTTTAATAAAATATATGACTTAATAACTAATGAATACCTTACACCTAATAACGAGTTTATAATTAAAGAAGAGTTTATAATTAAAGAAACTTATGTTTTTAAGGGTACTGGTTTATGTATTTACCATTCTTCTTGAGGAGATTTATATAGAATTATTTGTATTTTATTTTTTGTATCACTATTTTGTGTAGTATATCAAATTTGCATGTATAGATATAAGCTGTTGCATTATTCACCAATACTTTATTATATTTCGTCTAGGCTTATAAGCGAATTAGTGCACTTGATGAAAGACTCAATTCTCATTCACATAAGGTTCATTTATATTTATTTATTTATTTAATTGAACAAATTTAACTAAATTAAAAAAAAATTCGTCATTTAAAGGAACAACCTTGAAATATGACCTAATTGTTATTTTATGCTTGCAACCATACTTTAACAAATAGTTCACTAAGTGCTCGATATGTTTATATATCTATTTTTTCATATCAAATGCACTTAAAAAATTATGTATATTATTAGAGGTTTAAGTAGGATAAAAATATCAAACAAATAGCTAGATATATAAAGTAAAACTTTTTAGTATTAATATTTACACTTCACCTAACTATAGCTAGATATACTGAACAAATAACACCTAGTGAATTATGTACTTTTTTAAATTAATTTTTATAAATTTAATTCTAAGAATAAGATTATATGTTTAATTTATTAGCATTAAGCATATAATTTATTAGGCTCAATTACAGGAAGGACAGAAATTTATATAAAGATAATTTTATACATGATATTTAATTTATTTTTTTGGCATGTTAATGTCAATCAAATTTGATAATCATCCGAATGTCATGCTATCTGATCTTTCTAAATAAGGTTTTATTATTTTGGATAATTTTAATGAATAATATATTAAATGATAATATTATATTGCTTGTTGGTGTTATTGCAAAAATTTCCATTACATGTCTTAAGTTCGGATGAAAGGATTGGGGTTTGATTTTATTTATATTGTAAAAGTTATCAAAATTAATGAAAAAATTTCAATTTGAACCTTATTAGTGCCACTGCCAATCCATTCCCTAGAAATGATGCGCCATGATTTAATCTGATGCGAGGACTAGGCAAAGGTTTGCTATGAAATCACTCGTAAGTGACTCATCATTGCTTAAACTGATTGTAGTGAAAATTAGTCGAGTGTTGGCTAACACATCTCAGTGCAAATGCTTGTCATAATTTAACTTGATTTTGGTGAAATCTAGGGGCTTAGCTGTTCTAATACAAACGCTGTAGTTACTATATGGAGTTTAGTTGTTTGATATAAGCATATAAGAGCATTGGTGTTCACAATGATGAGAAAAATTATACATAATATTTATTGGCAAGAAATGAAATGCATAGGGAAGGTTGTAAGTTATTATATATTAAAAAGAGTGTAGAAAATGGATTTGAGGCTTATAGTTGAAAGATTAAACTGTTGAGATAAATAGGATTAGTGAAAAAAAAAATGATTGTGATTAAGTAACTTATGTGTGAGGTCGTTATAAATATCATCTTCCATCAGTGTTTATGCTTATCATGTGTATTTGAATAGAATTTTAAAAATTAATTTTGGGATGATATGGATGAAATATTATATTGCATACTTAAGGAAGAGAAGGAAGATGATTATTGTGGACGATTTTAATGAACTTTGTGGAATTTTTCATTACTGAAATTTTTTTCATTTGATAAATTTAATCTATATTTAAACTCTTATAGAGACCATTCATGTGTAGTCAAGTCATTCCTGCTTTCTTCTGCAGGAGGTGGTTGCTTCACTTGCCGCTGATAAAAATGTCTGGGATGCGGTCATGAATAACGAGAAATTTCTCAAGTTCTGCAATAACCCTTCACCTGGTTAGGAAAAGCATCTTAATATTTTAACTTTTTTTTTTTTTTTTTTTTTTGATCCTTGAACAATTCACCAGATAAGAAGCACATCCATTCTCTGTCTTTATGCAGCGGTAGCTCAAATATATGGGGATCCAGCTGAATCTGTTGCAGAAAACAAGCCCAACTTTTCACCAACTGTAGAAGTGGAAGAAACCTCTAAAGTCTCTTTACTGGATAGCTTCAAGGTTAAAGTTTCGCAGATTGTCAGCTTTATATCTGACTACGTTCAAGATTTCTTTGGGATCTCCAGCCCCTCAGGCGAAACGGTAACAAGTAGCACTGATCATAAATATATCAATATGACACTTGGATCTTCCTTTATGGCATTAGCTGTTGCAACCATTTTGGTGGTTCTGCTTAAGAGAGGATAGTTCTCTTCCATTTTCATATACTCTATATGAATTTGTTGATGCAACTAAGAGAAATGTTTGTTTTTGGCAAACTTTTTCCTTTTAGTTGGAGAACTTGTCGACTAGAAAAACAAATGGAACCTTTCTATGTATATATTTTGGATGGCTTTATCTATTTGTGTATCCTACTAACTGTGTTTTAGTTTGACTTGTATATACATGAATGCATGTTAAATTGTACGTGGGTGGATATTGTCCCTCCCCTCCCTCTGTGTTAGTGGAGAAACCAGCTATTGAGAGCTCTTGTGAATATTTTTTCTTTCTATTTATTGAACTTTTTATTGTTGGTGGATTCTTCTGGAACATTCAGACAAATATGTTTCATCCTTATTTTTTTGTTTTCAGCAGAGAAAATACATATAGAATTCAACATATAACTGACCTCTGAGGTTATTAGTATGATTTAAGCTCTATTTGGGGCGGCTTTCTTTTACTCTTACTGTTTCGTAAAGTAACTTTCGAAAGCAGTTTTTAGAGGTAGTAAGAGAGCCGTCTCAAACGAAGCCTTAAGCTAAAATTCAACATATAACAAGTTATTTCTGCTATTGTCATCATATGGTGGAAAATTTTATAAAATAACTATACAAATTCATTACAATGTATCAATTCTATACTGATTGTTAAAATAATATCAAGCAGAATTATGCTGGTGATCTTTTTGGCCTGTACAATTGAGATATTATTTCTTTGATAGAGCATCTCTAAACCATTGTACTGAAGCTTTTGGTATCCTGGTAAGATTATTTTTGTAGTCTACATAGTAGAGTCCAAATCTTACTGTGTAGCCTGAGTTCCATTCCCAGTTGTCTAGCAATGACCAGACGAAGTAACCTCGAACATCACAGCCATCTTCCCTGCATGTCAATGAAGAAAATTTTAATAATGGATTTATATGTTTTTTATTTGGCTTGTTTGTGTGTTTGATTGCTTTTTTATGGTGAATTTCTATGTTAACAAACAAAATTTTGGTAATTTTCAAGCAGGGATCCTCCATTCAAAGTTTGAACATTTATTTTTCACTTGTGATTATACATTGAATATGAGTAGAAACACGTGGTGTCTGAAAGTGGGAAAATTATTAGGTCCGCTCACCGGACCTAAATTTGCATTCAAATTGGTGCTTTTTTAATGCACTTTTGATGTATTTTTGCAAAATGGCAGCTAATATATAATTTTAATTGCATATTAGTAGCTTTTTTGTTGAGTATTTGTAAAAATAAAGCAAAAGCGTAACAAATATCTTAATTATTGAGTATTTGCTGTCCTTTTGTTGCGCTTTTGCTACGTTTTTCAAATACTTAGTAAAAAGGCAGCAAAAAGACAACTAATATGCAATTAAAATTATGTATTAACTGCCCTTTTAAAAAATACATCAAAAGCGTAGTAAAAGTGCATTAAAAGCGCAAACAATTCGGACGCAAATTATTAGGTCCGGTCAAGCAAATTTAGGTCCGGTGATCGAACCTAATAATTTGCCCTGAAACTGGCCATCAGAAAATCATTTTTAGGTTCTTGTATCTTTGAGGTAAACTTTAAAATACTCCTTATCATTTATACCTGATAACTTAAGCTTAGTTTGGAAATTGGAATAGTCTTCTTATTATTTTATTTTTTAGATTGTAAATATAATTTTATTTGACTATTATTTTTTCTTTGCTTTAAAAAAGTTTTTATATGTAACAATTTTAAAAAGTTATTTTATCTATAGTAACTTCACAAAGCAGTAAAAAGTCATTCCAAATAAAATCTTAGGCTTTGTTTGGGACATTGTTTTATTGTTTCTTAAAACAACTTTTTAATAAAAAATTTAATTAAATTTTTGTACTAAAAATTTACTTTAAGAATTGGTAAAAAAGTCGTCTCAAATGAAGCCTTAGTCTCAAAGACGTTGCTCCTATTTAGGCTTCGTTTGGGACGGCTTTTTTAATGCTTCTTAAAACGGAATTTTAGTACAAAAATTTAAAATTTTGAACAAGAACTCCGTTTTAAGAAGCAGTAAAAAAGCTGTCCCAAACGAAGCCTTAATCACTGGACTATATTAAATTGATTCAAAATGATCTCTTTGAAACGAAATCAGGATTAATTTTGTGTAGTAAATAGATTAAATTGAGATCAATTTTGTATCACAATTATAAGATAAGATATTATTTTGAATCAATTCTGAATAGTTGATGGATTATATTGAAGCAACATGATACTCTAGAATTAAATTGATCATACTAGAATAGTTTTTAGTATTATTTTGAAAATTTTATGCAGTTTTATATGGTATAAACCGTGTAGGAAGAATTCATATTTTGTGTAAACTAGCTATTATAATAATGAACCTTTTATCCCAGTTTCCATACTAACCATCTTACAGTCTTCATAAATTTGATCCAAATGACAAATAAAGCAAAGTATATCTGATTTTTATACACGCAAGTTTTGCTGAACTAAAGTTTTTTAAAGCAGCTTTCGCTTGGGACAGCTTTCTTGTTGTTTTTTAAAGCAATTTTTTAGTATAAAATTTTCTTAAATTAGAGATTTTGTACTAGAAAAATGTCTTAGAAAATAGAAAGAAAACTGTTCCAAACTAAACATTATAATAACAAAGCAAGCAGTCCATATGCCTCACAGAGCTAACCTTATTGCAGCACTTAGATTTGAGAGATATTCCTTATGGTAACTTATCCTTTTATCATCCTTCAGTGCCTTTTCTAGGTTCATAAATGGATTGTTCAGTTCATCCATCCCTGCACCAAAAAAATATTTTCCATAAAATTTGCCTCCCATATATTATACTAAAATTGCAGAATTTGACTTGCTACCATTCTCTGTAATGAAAATGGCTGTATTCTTGTAATTTTCCTTAATATAATTCATCAACTTGCGGATGCCCCAAGGAACTATATACAGCCAACTTGAAGCAGCCTGAAAAAAAAAAAAAAATCTAATTAATACAATTATATTAAGGAAAATTAGATTTTTTTTTTTTTTTAATTTTACAAGTAAGCACTTACCCTTTCACCTATGGCCTTTCCATGCCGAGTTGCTGTTGGGGAGCTATTAGTAAGAAAATGCAGAGAAACTAAAAAAAAAAGAGAGATTTTTATGTATATAACACTTAAAACTATTGAAAATACATATTTAACACCTAAACTTCTATATTTACTAATACACCACCCAAAATCTCTCTTTTAATCAATTCTAACATTCAGTTTAAACCTTCCGTCAAAAATCACTATCAACGGCTGTCTTCCCTGTCAATGGTATCCTTTCACAGTGAATACAAGTATCTCATCGCTTCAATGGAGTGGTAGAACAGAAAGAAAGGGGGATTTTATGTGGTATATTATTAAATATAGAAGTTTAGATGTTAAATATGTATTTTTAATAGTTTTAGGTGTTATGTATGTAAAAATCCAAAAAAAATAACATGAAATTGTTTCATCATCATCATCTTACATGTTTTTATCACAGCAGCATCACCAGAAGCATCTTTCAGTAAAAACTTTCTTATTCTGCTACGATCATTTCGAACATAAGAAGATGTGTAGTGATTTATACCTAGAAAATCTAAGCTACCAGCTAGTAAAATGGACATTTCGTCTGTAAATTTGGGTAGTCTGTTGCTAACAAGTTTCTGCATTGAGTAAGGATAACGCCCATATATTAAGGGATCCAAGAACCTGGAACCAAAATTCATTAGTAATTTTTTCAACAAACAAGTAATTTCCACGATGAAAAAGTTCAAATTTTTACCATCCTAGTTCAAAGTCCATGGCCCTGCGAGCAGCATCAATGTCTTCATCAGCTTCAGATATTGGTTCATACCATCTTGAATCAAGAGAAATGCCAACAGAACCGCCCTGCTGCTTCTGAAAATTACAGTAGAATTTGTCATGGATAATTCATATAGCTTCTGTTTATCTCTGTTTGATTCACAATTTCACATTTGGTGTTTGGTTTCAATGTAGTTAAAAGGAAATTAGATTTTGAAAGGAAATGTTAAGGGGAGCCTTTTTCCATTCACAAATGCCTTCACAATCTTAGGAGAAAAGCCAAAAAAAAAAAAATTATAGAAACATCATTGTGACTCTCATGTCTATTCTGACAAGAAACAAAAAGTCAAATTTTAATCAAATAAATAAGAAAGAATAATACTTTCCCAAATCATTAGGTTGTTTGGGATCACTTTATGTTTTTTTCCCCCTTAATTTTTTGTTTTGCATAAGTTTTAATAAAAAAAAAAACTTTGTGCGAACACCGGACGGTTTGGAGACCAATCAGAACGTGCCACGTCATCCGGTACCGAGCGATACCGAGCACCGACACCGAGCAAAAAAGTGATGTGCGTTCTGGTTGGTCTCTGGACACCGTCGAGGTCTGCACAAAGTAATTTTTCAATATTAAGAGTCAAATTCTCATTTAAATCTAATAAAAAATATCATTTTTAATATTTTACAACCAAGTCTCTCTAGGTCTGTTTCTATCTCTATTAATATATGTCCAATCTAGTACACCTACTCTCATAATCAGGTCATCAAAAAGTAGCTTAAGTTTTGATATAAAATAAAAAATATATTTAGTAAAATTAAATATCTACTATTTTGTTTTTATAAAATATGAAATCATATGATTTACAAGATGATGGCGGCAATTGGCAGGATGACAGAGCAGTCGGAGCTGGAGGTCATAGTTGCTTCTGGTGGTGTTTGTTTTTAAAACACTCAAAACACCTAAAAACTATTTTGAATAATTGTAAAAAGAACTTGATTTATTTTTTAAATAATAATAAATCAATAGCACATAAAACATAAAACCAAAAAAGCAAGTTTGTGTCAAAAAGCCCCTTAACATATACTCGCTTCTAATTCCTTCATAACAAACATAATCTTAGGCTTCATTACGGTTTTTTTACTGCTTCTTAAAGTAGCTTTCTGATAAAAAATAAAAAAATTATACTAAAAAGCTGCTTGAAAATGCAGCAAGAAATTCATTCCAAACAAAGTCTTAATCTCTTTAGTTATAGGAATCTAGGAGGGAATACCTTAAAATGAAGCTTGTAAGCGTGATAAGCAGCAGCATGAGACAAGAGGATATTGTGAGCAACCATATATGGTTCAGTTAATGAATCACCCTTTCTGCACATTATGTGATGTAACAGAGAACATCTTCCTGGAGCTTGTATGCCAAAATCATAACCTTGAAGTGAGAATCCATGGGGTTCATTGAAGGTGATCCAATGCTTCACTCTATCACCAAAAGCTTTGAAGCAGGTGTAAGCATAATGTTCAAAGTCTTCTCTGCATCAAAAATTTACCATCAAGATGATTTCAATGAGTTTTCATTGTTTGTATACTTCATTGATGAGCCAACCATGTAGATTTGGCTTGTTTTTTATACATTATCTGAGCGCTTAGCCAGCCATCGTACTTATTTTCCAGAGCCTGTGGAAGATCCCAATGATATAGAGTTGCAAATGGTTGTATTCCTGAAGAAAGGATAATTTTTTTCTTATGGTTTTACAGCTTACATGAACTATATGCATCTTAAAAAGGGGAAAGAATAATAAATGTTAGAAGTAGAGAACATAAACATAAAATAATACGAGGGACCAGATTTTGAATATTTTGCATATTTATATATTTTTTAATATTTGTAGGGAGAAATTATTCCGTGAAGAGGCCGGACTCAGAACACCGTCCGGAGACCAACTAGAATACGTCACGTCAGCGGTACCGAGCGAATGGATGACGTGACGCATTCTGGTTGGTCTCCAGATAGCGTTCGGCGTCCGCACATAATAATTAATTGTTTGTAGGAGACCTTTTTCAAGTAAAGCATCTATTAGGCTGTTGTAGTATGCTATTCCTTCTGGATTGATATCTCCACTTCCATCTGTCAAGTTGAGCATGTTAGGCCCATTGAATGAATACAACAATTCTAACGGAGAAAAAAAAAAGTAAAAAATTTAGAATTTTTTACTTGGGAATATCCTTGACCAGGAGATGGAGAATCTGTATGCATCCATTCCCATATTTTTCATCAAGTCTACATCACTCTGCACAATTTTGAGTATTAATTCTTCTATCAATATAGTGATTGTGATCCAAAGGATAAACATCATTCCTTTATTGAGAAATGACAATACAAGTACTGCATTACTTGCCTTAAATCTGTGGTACTGATCAACTGCAGTGTTGGCATTGCTGAAGTCTAAAATCTTTCCTGTGTATAGTTTTTCTTTTTTATCATCATAGGTAAAAGATTGTAGCCTTCTTACTTGTATATTGTCTTATCTTACCTGGTCTGCTTGTGAAGGTATCCCATATGCTATCTCCCTTATTCCCCTCATTCACAGCTCCTTCAAACTAAAGCCAGAGCTCGAGCCATAGTAGCAATTAACACTCATCTTCTTCTAAGAATGATCAAATGAAACATAAACATGAAAATATTATTTCACCTGAAAAGCAGAAGAAGCTGTCCCAAATATAAAACCATCAGGAAATTCAGCCCTCGAGATAGCCTCAACACTCTCTAAAACGCCAAAAAGAAGGAAAAATACCAAACTTAAGCTCATCATTTTCTCCCTCCAACTCTTTTGAGTGAAGCATTTGCTTATATAGAATTTGTTATTGGTCCTCTTATGTTTAAAGTTTTTAGAGTCTAAGCAATTGACTTCTACAAGTAGATTGAAAGGGAGTGATGAGAAGTGCTAGAATCTTCAAAGGAAAGTCATCTATAATTTTATATAATATAGAAAGCTAGCCTCTTTTTACTTGGAAGTTGGAATCCTAATTCTGATTAATTTGGATGATGATGAAGGGCTTAATAAAGAAAAACAAGATTGCTCTGATGATGTGTTCAACTGATGAGGATGTAAGTACACATTCTTCTTCATTCTCCTTGCTTTCCGTCATGAAAGTCTCAAAATTTTTAATGTTTTATAGATTCCTTTGATAGAGTTCTAACGTTCTGAGGAGTATATTAGATAAGACAAGTAAGCTTTTGAGTGTGGGAGACCACAGAGGCCCCATACTTGTATGGTCTTGCACGCCAGAGTTATTTTTGGTTGAACAAACTGTTACTTCTCCCACATGATTACTTTTTCTGCTTGAGAATTTGTACTATAAATTCTTTCTATTTGACGCACTGATGCCATTTATGATGAAAAATTAGGTTGTTTAGTAAGTTTATGAAGGTTCGAAGTTCAATTATCGAAAAATTATTATGTGCGGAGTTTGGACGCTCGTGATTAGAGTCTAGATGAATTTATATTGATTCGCTTGATTATGGAGTGCTCGATTAACATTTATGTGCCTTAACGTTATCAAAGTTGAGTGATTTTGGGCTTGTTGATTGCCAAGCCGATTGATTTGAATATAAGTGTGTGAAATCTGGATGTCATTTGGCCCTTCAATTAATATTTCAAAGTTTCCAACTATATTTCATTTTGTTAATCTGGGCTTATTTGGATTTGGATTGGATTATTTTTTGTGTCATTTTGGTTCATATTATTGAGCTGATAAGGTTGATTATAAATTTATTGATTGAAGTTTGGATTGTTTTGAATTTAACTCTAGAAATTTTCAATTCAAAAGTACATCAAGATTCGTATTTGATCAAATCAATTTTTTTAATGACATATTCATTTGCACTTAGAGACGATGCAAAATGACTATGTAAGTGAAAATGTTGGAGTAGCTATAGCGACAAATAAGAGTACTGAGTAAAGAAAGCCATCTTAGATGATTTGGTCATAAAATATGGGCATTTTTATAATCTTGTTAGGATAGTAAATGTATAAGAACTAATTTATGCTTAGAAGGTAGAGGTAGACCTAAAAAGTCTTATTGATAAAATATTAAAAAGTTAATTTTTTTATTAGATTTAAATAAAAATTACTCATTATATTCCGTTGAGGACTCTTTCGTCATTTCATATTAAATGATCGATCTAGAATCTTCGATGTCTCATCTTAGGAGCTTCGGGGACCGGTGTGCTTAGGGCACAAGAAATGCATACTCCTGCCTCCACTCCAGTGAGGAGAGGGCTTGATTGGACGAAGGTGAGCTATGGCAAAAGCGTTGGCGGTGGCGCGGGCAGGATTTCGGCGGTTTTTTTCCATATCCGCCTTCACTCCTCCTCCTCCCGCAACCGTCCCGCCACCAGCAGAACCTTCGCCGAATCTCTTCATCTCAGGCAAGTGCATGTCTATCTTTATTATTATTATTATTATTATTATTTTAATTTTGACTTCTTTCTTTTTCTTTTGCTAAAAATTCCATCTTGATCAGGCTTTAGGCGCCTGAGTAATCTTCCTTGAAAATCTCTAATTTATTTGTGGACGATTTTTTATGTTGACATTTGAAAGGAAGAAACAATCAATACAATTTCCTGTGATAACTCGCTCACCATGCGGTGGCCTGGGCAAACTCAGCAATTTTTCAATTGTTTCATTGGAAGAGACTTGTACCCTTTGGCTCGAATGATTTTTTAAGAGTGAGTCTGTTCGAGCAGGCAAGCATTCATACTTGCCCTAATATTCAAGGCAAGTGTAGATGTTTATCTTTGCGATGACTCTGGTCTAGTGAAATGCTAGGTTCATCTAAGGTTAAAAATAAGGTGTTGAATAAAAAGCATAACATTAGAAGATAACTACTGATTTTACAATAAGATCTTCAATAAGTACAAGTCTCTTCCAATTGGTGAGTCTATATGGGTGCTTTCGCGAGGACTCAGATCTGGTTAAAGGTGAGATCTATCTAAGGCGATATTATTATAGAAATGAGTTATAAGTTAAAAGTGTTCTTTTGGAGGACCACAAAATAAAAGGGCAATTTTTTAAACTAAGTATCATTTAAATTATAATTAAGCGATTAACCAACAGAAAAAAAAAAAAATTTTTAAACTCGCCAAAGTCGCCCGTTTCAAATCGGGCGAACTTTACTTATTTAGGATAAATTGCCCGGTTAAACGGGCGACTTACGTCTTTCTTTATAACTAACCCCTGCGGAGGCCCTTCCTGCTCCTAAAAGCCTAGTGTTTCGGCGTAGAGAGTTCGGCGAGATTTGGCGTCTTCTGGGCCGCAGGTAAGGGTGATTTAACTTTCTTTTTTGGAGTTTTTTGTTAATGTTCAAATGATGATCTTTCCTTTATGAGTTATTATATTTGCATTTAAATTTAACTTATTGTGGAATTTCAGCGGGTTGTACATACTGATGTGATTAGATTCTAGTATGTCGGGATTGTGTGTGCTATGATGGATCGCTTGTGGTATTTATAATTTCTCTGTGTTAAACAATAGATGCTTATGAGGGAATAATTGGATTTGTGGAAAAAATATTAATTTTTGATGATATATTTGAAGTAATGTGAGATTCAACGATTTTTTTTTGAGATTTATAATATGATTGGAACTATATTAATATGAAGATTTTATGGAAAAAAAAAAAAATAAAGTATAAGGATATTTTGGATCTTTTTTGAATAAAATTTACATAAAATTTTATATTATCATATTTTCAAAATTAATATAGGCAATATTTGTGTATATCTCTTTTGTTTCGTAGACAGATAGCAATTTTCTTTGTAAATATTGATACTGTATATAGATTCGTGTTATGTCAGAATTTTGATATTCGAAGTACAATATAGGAATAACATCGCGCGCAAATTAAAAAATTTTCCGTATGTAAAGATAAAATATAAAATATTATTTATTCATCGCTTACTGTGAATAAGAAGATAAGATATATTAGTTAAATATATTTAGTTAAATTTGAGATTTTTGATTATTTCAATGTAAGTAAAAGTCGTGTTGTTGTAATGAACTGAGGTTAATACATAAAACGATATTTAGTAGTGCAAACAATGTCTGGAAACCGGAGCATCCTTTGTTCTTAATGTTACAGGTAACAGTTGTCTTTTAGATGAACCACAATACTCATCACATATGTTGGGCGGGTGTTAACCGGACCGTTATAGTCTGCAGGATGTTTCATGTATGGGGGGATAAACAGATTGATGGGCCTTTCCTTTGTTTGGACACCAGTTGTTGGGTTCAGACAATGGAGACGATGGTTAGTTGAGCCAGATTTTTGTGATGATTTACTAGGCCAGCATTGAACCCACGACATGTTTTGTATCATGCCAGTTCAATCCACAGGATAACAGCGACAGTTAGATGGGCCAGGCACATGCGCAGAACATGTATCCACTAGGTGGCTGAGGTGGATTTTTGGAGGGACTCCTGACATTGATCTATCTGAGATGGATTTTTGAGGCATGGTGCGAGCTGTACATTTTTAATTTTATTGGATCACCTGCTCCACCTTTACTCTGAAATTACTTTAAGTATTTTGCCGTTGAATCGGAGGATATACGATATTCAGGGACATAGCTCATTGGAGGTCGCAGTATCTGAAGCTCATTGTTGTATATGGGAGCTATCTGAGATACTAAGACACCCAAATGAGCAATATAGAGGGTGCATCCATTATACAGATATGGGCTTGGGAGCATCTATATGTTGGAGATCCTCAATGCTTCATGTACCATTTCCTGTTCAGCGCTTGATGGTTTGCAGTTTGGAATAAGGTAATTTTGTTAAATTTTACTGTTATTTAAATTTTTATTTTTATTGCTAAAGTATTAATAAATATTAAAATAGGTGGAAAATGGATAAGACTTGGAGGTACCTTGAAATGTTAGCACATACGGGATGGCTGGAGACTTAACGGAGAGTCAGTTATGTTAGTATAATTATATTGGTACATTTTAATCAATTCTGTTCGATATTATGAAGATTAATTGTTATAAAAATGATTCAGGTAATATGGGGACAATAACACTGCAGATTCGTAGCTCAGAAGTTCCAGAAGATATGCACTTTTTTATTTACGATTTCAGGTCAGGAACATTGCTCTCCAGAGTTTCTTTGATTTCAGTTGGAAAAGGGTTGAGTGGGCCACAATCTCCATGATCGAGACTACGACAAATTCTGGAATGTTGCCTTTCCACACTCGATACATGCGCAATGGAATCCTATTTTGTAAGAAGTGTGACCAACATTGTGACGTGGTAAGTCAATACACTGATTGGGCAATTGTACACCAGGGAAAGTATTGCACTAATGGAGAGCAGAGAGCATACATTGTTACGGAGAGATCCTGGGTTCGACTATGATTATAGGCAAGCAGTTTTAGCATGAATTTCATCATTTTTGGGCACACTAAATGCTAAAGCCCCCTGTGGAGTCCTCCGTATATATCAAGATACAGCTCGAACGTCAATGGTAAGTTTAAGTCTATTTACATTTAATTAATAATGAAAAATTTTCTAACTGAATGCTATCCTGGCAGCGAAGTTTCTTGTGAGCATGGGAGAGAAGAATTTGCCAACACCTTTGGCAGGTACGAGGTGGCACACCTTTATCAGGTGGAATGTGAATAATTGTTTGTGAGATATGTGGGGCCAAAGATTACCGAACAAATATTATTTTTTATGACGATATCATATTTTGAATGAAAGGCAGAATCAGGTGTTGTCCAGCCATTCCGACTACGATCCATATGAATGCTTGGGCCACCTCTTACCTGACTTTTGTCGTCTTCAGAAGCCACTTCACGGGCTGAGTTTTGACGTCGCCCTCCACACCTAACGGGTATTCGCGGTAACTAATTTCCTCACTGGAGAGCCTGAAAACCCAGTTACTTCACCATGTTAGTGGATCGAGGACCGAACAGGATCATCGTACCCAGCCACGTACGAGCAAACCTCTCAGAATTTTACTCCACGGACTGGATTGCGATTCCTTCCACATCGACTAAAAGGACATTAGTTTTTTGTATCATGTACTCTTTAGTTTGCTTATAGTTATATTTTGTTGTTTTGTTTCTTATTGTGCTACACACAAATGGATACTACTATTTGTATTGGATTAGAATTATTATGCTCTTCTAATAACTCTTACATGAAGTTTGATCTAAAAAACATAATGTTGGATGATCCAACAACATATAAATTTTTAAAGAATTTGTAATATTTGATATACATATATATACTTATTATAATTTATTGTTATCAATTAGAGCGTATATAACTTCTGAATGATCTAAGATCTAATCTTCCTAAATTTTAATTCTAAATATACCAAAAACTTGAAAAATAGATTAAGCCTATATATATACCAAATCCAACTTTTATTCATAAAACAGAATATATAACAATTAATCATAATCTTTTTTAGTTGCAATTTTTTTTTTATTCACTCAACGGGCGACTTACTACAATTACACAATCCCGTTACTTCTAGGAATAACGGTTAGTTGAGTTATTGAGGGGTAAGTCGCCCGTTGAACGGGCGACTTACTTCGCTGATATCAGGGGTGGATCCAGCTTCTTTTTTCAGGGTGGGCAAAAAAATTTTTTTTTGTGGGGGATGGGCAAAAATGCTTAGGATTGATTAAATGAGGGCAAAAAAATTTTTTAAGAGGGGGCAAAATACACAAAATATCCAAAATATTTCAAAATATCTCACAAAAATTTAAAAAAAAAAATTTTGAGGGGGGGCATTTCCCCCTTTTTGGGGGGGGGGGTTCCCCCCCCCCCCCCCCAACTAAATGGGGATCCGCCCATGGCTGATATAAGTCGCCCGTTAAACGGGCGAGTTTTAAATTTTTTTTTTCGTTGGTTAATCGCTTAATTATAATTAATACGATACTTAGTTTAAAAAATTGCCCAAAATAAAATGCTGGTCAAGATCCGCCGACCCAAGTTCCAAGGAAGGCATATACATACATGGCAGTAAAAGATCAGCTAGGAGGGCACATACAAACAATCAAAAATAAATAACCATTCCTGTGGGGCGCCTCTTTGCTCTCCACTCGAGGGATGTCGTTGAGATCTCTTAGTGCCTCAGGAGGGATTTATTATTTTGTGCGGAGTCCGGAGGGCATTCGGAGATCAATAAAAATGCGCTACGTCACACCATTGCTGGGTACCCATCTCAATACCTGCGCTAGGTACCCCTCAGTACCGCTGGGTACCCATTACTTAATCGGACGGTTCTCCTGTCCGGTGTCCGTACATAATAAAGCCGTCCGGCATCCTGCGTCCGTACAAAATGATAGCTCGTAGGGAGGCGGCAAAGAAGACTTACTAAACAAGATGATATGGGGAGGAATGAAGCAAATGGGAGTAGCATGTAAGAGTGATTGAGCATGAATTGCAGGTTGAGTGGCGTGATGTCATGAGTTAGGGAACTTGATGAGGATGCCATCACTCTGGCCCTCATCTTCTTCTCTCTCTCTCATCATTTTGAGAGTCGAGGCTTAAGAACTCAAGAACCTTAGCATCCTCGGGGTTGTACATGTCAACTCTTCCTGAAAGATATTCATATGAGTGCCATCACAAGAAATGCATTGTAAAAAAGATAAAGGAGGGGGATCAGCATATTATAGAGGCGCTCCCACATGGAAGAAGACCTAATCTTGAGAGGGACGATCCAGACTCTCCCTTTCAGGCTGAAGAGCTTGGAATCTTTCTCGTTCAACCCTGGGGTGACCAACTTCTCCTTGCCAAATGGGTAAGGCCTGGTTAGCACCATGCATTCAATTGCCAATTTCAATAAGAGGAACTTGGCATTCCAATCCCTTAGTTTATTTGTCAAGTTGATCATCCTCGTGTGAATGGAAGAAAATTGGATGCATTTGTCCTTGAACACCTTCACGACAAATTAGTGAAAACAAGGTAAACCTCCTAGGATCTTCTCTCACTATAGGTTCGAGATGAAAGTGATGACACTCACAGCCGAGTTCAACATTATTTGGGAGGAGGCAAGTTTGTAGAAATTCAAGATCTTGATGAACTCAGGGCACAATATAGGTCCAGACCTAAGTTTGAATTGATCATTGGTGCTCGTTTTCAATGGGAACTTGCATAGAGAAATTTTAATCCTTGAAGCAGCATCCAAGAAAGATCATGTCGATGAGCATAGGAGTCACCAAGAAAATTTTATAGTACTCACCCCTGATGGAACCTTCTGGCATCTTCACAAGGAAACCATCTTTAGGCAAAGCAGTTGCACTAACAAAGAGCAAGTGAGGAGAGAAAATCACGATAAAAATGAGAAAAATAGTGCCCTAGCGGCCTACCTGAGACCGTGGGGGTATTTATTGGTAGAACTAAAAATTTTAGGCAAAAGTGACGTTCACCATAAATAAGCAAATCACCAAAAATTTAGAAAGATCTGCTCACACTTGACAAATGAATCAAAAAGAGGAGTTGCCAT
This sequence comes from Dendrobium catenatum, assembly GCF_001605985.2. Classification (NCBI taxonomy): domain Eukaryota; kingdom Viridiplantae; phylum Streptophyta; class Magnoliopsida; order Asparagales; family Orchidaceae; genus Dendrobium; species Dendrobium catenatum. Next base: position 18,831,543 of record NW_021319178.1, read on the forward strand.
AAGAAATAAAGAGGAATCATTATGCTGACATATTGACTCAGTAAATCATGTATAATGAATGCAATTTAAATAAGTAAAAAAAAAATTATGTAATTTCATTATATGATGGTGAGCTCATATCACTTGCTCCTAAGAAAAAGTTTAAATATAAGATCCATATGAACTTTTTGGGGAGACTACCTCATTCCTAATTAAGTGCTATAGGATAAACTTGCCTCTGGTTAGGAATTGATTCCACCATGAATTGATGATTTCAAAAGCTTGTGACTTGCCACCATATCAGCCCTCAAATTGACCACCTCCCGAAATAGCAAATCACCATCCTTACTTGCCATTGAAGGAGAGCTGGCCATCTCTACGGACACAATTCTCTTATTTCCTTTGTTGGGATCGACCTTGATTCATGTGAGCTCCTCCTCCAGAAGTTGTACTTACCCCAACACGGGTTTTGTGGAGATGGTGCTAAGACCTTGATGACTGGACCGCCTGATGAAGGTGAGGTAGGTTCATGAACATTAGAAGGGAACAACGGAAAAGGGCATTGGAACTCCTGGGCAAAGGATTGTTTGACATATTAGATATACACTCGGCCTTGTAGGGCATACTGTTCCTCATTATAGGAGGTGCTTCTTAGGGGATCACTATCTGCTGAACTGCCACATCCTGCACTCACCCACTAAAGTTAAATCTGTCGTACCGAGAATGCTTAGGCAGCGAAATTTTTTATCCAAAAAGTTAAGGGGACTTTCTAGAAATTATTATTTAGCTAAACTCTCTAGTAGGGTCAAGTTGTCGCCTAGGGATAAATTTGGATTCAACACTTATGCTTATGTTGGCTTTGAGCATGAATTATTATGTTTTCAATAGCTGTTTTTAATAAATTTTATGAGTTGTCCATTAAGTTGTTTGCCATTTTTCAAACCGTGCCAGGTAGCTTATGCTTTGTGTTAATCTGAACCTCATTTGATTTGAAAAGCATACCATTTAAGTAATTTATGCTTTAAGTCAATTGGACGGAGATGAAGGAAATCTATTGTGTTTAAAAAAAATCATTATGAGTTTTACCTGCAAACATCTGTCTTTTTAGTGGTGAATATTTAGAATATATTCAAATTATCCAAATATTGTTTTGAAATGCGAATTTACCAGCTGCAGCAAGTCATTCTAAGATAATGCAGTTGCATACATTCATGCAAAGTTCATAGTCTCATAGATACCTTTTGAACCAAAATATTTGTAGATGAAACACTCTTCTGAAGTCTATTACATTTCAATTAGGGAGACAGGTGCCAGTTTCTTTAGTCTCAAGTTTATCAAAGATTTTTTTCTTCAAATGTAGTTTTAAGCTATCTTTAGGAATGTCTCTGAGAACTTGAAGAAGGTTTAGTAGTTCAGTAATTTTACTACCTTGCAGATTTCTTTTGTAGGCTAAAGATGTATATTTGCTTTTACTCAAATTATGCATGTTGTTCAACTTCTTTCCATGCATTAGGACGACTAATCCAACAGCTCCAAATTCACTGATTCACAGTGATTAGCTTTGTATGACGTCATCATTTTACTCCTTATAAGGTTTGTGCAGGACTAAGCAAGCGGACCACTTCAGAAGGGCTAAGGGAAGCCTTTTCAAAGTTTGGGAATGTCGTCAATGGTATGCGTCTTTCTCAGAAAGTGTACAGAAAAACGACACTGATATCCTGATCACTGTTTTCCCCATATGCTCTAACAGCCAGAGTTGTAACTGATCGAGTTTCGGGTTACTCTAAGGGTTTTGGTTTTGTGAGATATGGTACAATTGAAGAAGCTGCTGAAGGCATTAAGGGCATGGATGGCAAGGTGAGCGGCAATGTTGGAGTTTTATCTTGATGGACTTGTGGTTGAAGTTTTCACACCTTGTTAGATCTGATCCAGGACCGGCCCAATCAGGACTAGTCTAGGTTTACAAACGGTGGAACCAGACGGGCTATGCCCCCTCTCTGCCACCCACTTGATGTGGAATCCACAAGAGCAATTAGGGAGAAAATTAGGAGGGATTAGGAGGAAAAAATTTAAATTGTAAGGGCTGTTTTGGGATTTGACCTAATTATTATATGTTTAAGTGAGTTTTGGAGGCTAAGTTGAGTTTCATCTATGATTTTGGCTGAAAACTTAGGGTTAATAACAAGATACAGTTGGATCATCAATTGGAGAAGAGGATTCGGCTCTCCCAATCTCTAGTCGGCAGCTAGATCCCAAACAAAACCTAAGAACTCTCCAATTTTTAGAGAACATAAGATAAAACCTAACCCCAGGATAAACAATATATTTAAAGCATGCAAAATATAGTTAATGCCACACCACTTAAACAAGTGGAACCTGTTCTGCCTCACAGGCGTCTAACAAGATGCAATAAACTTTATTGTCACGACTTGACCTGATATGAGCCGATCCAGTTGTACAAGTCATATTGTATATCATCGTGGTAAGAAGTATAAGATAACCCAAAATTCAGTTGGAGAAGTGTTGAGAAAAAAAAAATTAAATTTCAATTTATATGATAAAATACGCTTGTAAAAAATCAGATAATATTCCTTGCTGAAATTTAATTCCAACAATTGGAGAAAACATAAATTTGCAATTGATTGGAAGAAAAATAAAAAAATTGGACTTTTGATTAATAGTAAATGAAGAAAAATAGGAATATACAATGGATCTTCTATTGGTGAGGAAGATCCATCTCTTCCAAATCTCTAGATGTCGTTAGAGCCCACTCATGAACACAAGAACCCACCCTAATTTTTCAGCTAAAATTAGAGATAAAACTCAACCTAGCTTCCAAAACTTACTTAACCATACAATAATTAGGTCAAATCCCAAAACAGCCCGTACAATTTGAGAAATCCCCCTCCTAATTTTCCTCCTAATTGCTCTTGTGGTCCCCACATTAAGTGAGTGGCAGAGAGGAGGCGGAACCCCTCTGGTTCTGTCATTTGTAAACCTAGAGCGGTCCTGATTGGAACAGTTGGACCTGTCCTAGATCAGGTATAACAAACATTAGTTCTTGCACGGCCGTTGGTTTCATTTTCTTCTCTGTAATTAAGTTTGACCTGCTGCTCATACATTGATATTTGATGCTGATTTCTTTTCTTTCTCAGTTTCTTGATGGTTGGGTTATATTTGCTGAGTATGCAAAACCAAGGCCACCGCCACCTTCTCAGGCTCAGCCATCACAGCCCCCACTGAACGTTAGTTCTTCACCACCAATCAACCACACAACCCAGACAACGCAGTCTTGGTCTACTTACCAGTCGACTCAGGCATCAGAGCCTCTTCCGAGCCATTCTAACCATACATCTCAGGAAACACAGACTCCATCAAACTATTCTTACCGTTCAACTCAGACATTGCAGTCTCCGCCAAGTTACAATTCCAACTATTCATCTGAGGTGCCACCACCTCCATCAAGCTTTCCATCAGTTCGGGCTTCAAACTATTCACAGGATTCAGAATCTCAATTGGGCTATTCGGGGTCGCCACCGCCATCTATGTATGCTCCACAGGCCTCACAGCCTCCAAATTATCAACCATCAAGCCATGTATCAGCACCAACATTTAACTTTCCTCCTCAAGACTCAAATCCTGAAAATCCATCGAGTCAATCATCTAGCTGCCGGCATCAACAAACAGAGGCTTAGTTTGGGACGGCTTTCTTTCTGCTTCTTAAAGTAATTTTTTAGTACAAAAATTAAAAAATTTGTACTGAAAAGCTGCTTTAAGAAACAGTAAAAAAGCCGTCCCAAACAAAGCCAGCGTATGAATCAAGCACCTATAAATAATTTTTTTCAAAATTATGAGAATCCATCAGGAAATGCAGCACACCAACCAAATATTAGACATCCAGGCCTACATCTGACTTTGAATATATCATCAACAAACAGATTCTGAATCAATGTCTTCCAAATAATTTTCCTCATAAGACATCCAGGTCTGCATCTGACTTTTGAATCTGGTTTGTCAATTTCCTATTAAGATGAACCTTTGCTTTCCTCTTAGTAGAAAGTTATTTTGTGTAGGGAAGCAGATCATTCAGACAAACTGAACTTAATGAGATGCTTTAAGAAGACAGGTATTGATGCACTGAGATATTAATTTTAAGAAAAGAATTTACATTTTTGCAATTCTTTATATTTCAGTTTCGTTCTATGCATGAAATGTGTTAAAGATTGTTCTCGATGTTTAACCTCTTTATGATATTATTAGCACCTATAACTTCTTCATCACCTCTTGCTACCAACAATACCACAGTTTCATGTGATTAAGGCTTCGTTTGGGACGGCTTTTCCGTTTTAGTACAAAATTTTTTATTTTTTAACTAAAACTCAGTTTTAGAAAGCAATAAAAAAGCCGTCCCAAACGAAGCCTAAGGCTTTGTTTGGGACGGCTTTCTTTCTGCTTCTTAAAGTTATTTTGTGTAGGGAAGCTGCGTTAAAAAGCAATAAAAAAGCCGTCCCAAACGAAGCCTAAATATGACGATTATATGTTTGGATTAGTTTGATAAAACTTTTAGCATGAATACTTGAGCGATTCTTGCAAAGCTGCTTGGTGTGTTTGTCAACACTAATTTGGCCGTTTACAGTAGTTTTTACTAATGACCATGGTGATTATTGATAAGGGTTAAGGAGTTTTACATTAGGTTGTCCTAATAACCATGTCGATTAATAACAAGGGTTAAGGAGTGATTAGGCCAGTAAAGATATGTCATTTGTACATTTAAAAATGTTGTAGTTTATCAATGTGATTTCTTAATCTCATTGAGGTATTTTTGGGCCACATAATCAGCCAAACCACGATCGGTGTGATGATTCCATCTTTGAGACTTTTTATTTTTATCAAGTCCTAAACATGTCGGGCAACTATTATTATAGGAGAAAATCACTGATTTTAATTTTTGTTTTGTATAATTTGGTAGTTTTAATGATTTTAGTTTTGCAAAACATTAATGGAAATATTAATAATGTTTAGTTGTTGGCGAATGAGATTTTGTTCGATTTAGGTTTTGTTCGGGACGACTTTCTTATTGCTTTTTAAAGCAGTTTTTTAGAAGCATTAGTAAAGTTTTGTTTGAGACGGCTTTTTTATTGCTTCTTAAAATTATTTTTTAGTATTTTTTTAAAATTTTTATATTAAAAAAATATTTCAAAAAACAATAAGAAAGTCATTCCAAATAAACCTTAAATTTGAATGGCATCATATGTCAAATCAAAGCATTAGTTAGAATTCATTTTTTTGAAAATGAATTGTATTTTTTTAAAAAAAAATTGGTCGAGGCAAAGGTTGTGCCTTCATGATGTTCTCAAAATGTTATCTAGAGGAAAGATTATTATGTGCGGAATCCAGATGGAGAGAATTGTTCGATTCTATGATTGTGAACATTAAAAGCATGCCATGTCCGGGGAATCTTTATGGAAGTGATTAGCACTTGATCAACTATGGTTATTTTTCCAGCCTCGACCTCTTCTAAAAGATGGTTGAAAGGCTTTTTCCAGCGGTAATGTCCATCACACGGAAAATTATTAGGTCCGGTGATCGGACCTATCTCTGCATTCGGACACTAATAGAAAGCGAACATCTGACTGAATAAGCGTATATTTTTTTAATATAAATTTTTTTGCTTTATGTCTCACAGACATGGTTGACATTTAGTCTCAGATGTTCTTGATGACATTGATAGACGCTACTACTGACAAAGCCTTCAAAAAGATTATTTATGCATCAACATTTATGATAAAATACCGTTGAGCCCTTTTTTGTGCCACAATGGTAATTACAATTACTTGACCAGCTAATTTGTGATCCTAGTTCACTTCTTCATCTACATTGTGCTTTGCCACTTTGTTGTTGTAAATACATTCTCATTTGTAACAACTAATTCTACCAAGAAGATAATCTGCTAAAATCATCACCATCTACAACATCATACTCTTATAAACACTGATTATCATTATCATTAGGTGAGAATACCCACACAAGCAGTTGGGGGTGCCAAAATGGGTCAGTGAGTTAGGTTCCGGTCGAACTCGGATTGACCAGAGTATAAACGGGTTGATTCAAACCCGACACGTTTTTGCAAACAGGTCAAGTATTTCAACCCGCACAGGCTATCGGGTTGATCCGACCCGACTTGCGGACCTATTTTGATTCAAAAATGGGTGAGTTTCGCGAGCGGTGAGGTTGCAGGAGGGGTGTGGTCAAGCATTTGAGTCGTGAGTCTGCAGGTAGGGTCGCATTCATGGAGGCATAGTCGAACGGTTGAGCGACAGTTCCAGATTCGGTCGTTCGGCCGGGTGGGCAAACTGGGAACGCATCATGGTGTCAGCATGGTTAAGGCGAGACCACGAGAGGCAAGCTCGGCGCTAGCAGCGATAGGGGCTCGAGTTCGTTGGAGGGGGTCTTATCGCAAGTGATGGAGTGGGTCTGGCCCTGGACGCGAGCGTGTTGCAGGTGTTCGTTAGACGAGGGCACGAATCACAGGGAAATCATCAAGTGTATGTAAATTGGGTCATTCTAGGTTGTTTTCGAGTTTCGGGTCAACCTGGACTTACCCAGATTTATAAACGGTCCAGATTATCTAACCTTAACCTTACCCGTATGACAAACGAGTTGATCCGAACCTTGAATTTTTTTAATCAGGTCAAATTTTGACGCCCTTACAATTAGTTGAATTGTTTACAATGTTTACGTAGGATATAAAAGGTAGGGTAGAACATTAAAAGAGGGTAGTTGGTTGGCCAACAAAATTAGACTTTCTAGCTACGCCATAGTGCTTGATAATCACTCCCTAACATGACTCATCAATCTTCTCCCTCTCTCTAAATTTCATTGTAGCTTAATATATTTAGCACAATCTTAATCCCATTTAAATTCATAAATATTGTGGACTATCGACTCTTGCTCATAGTTTAATCTTTTTGGGATATCGAATGTTTATCTAATACTGCATTTCTCCTCATTTAAAATGATGCTCCTTTAATTTTTATTTGGTCTAGCTTTCAAATTACTTAAAAAATTAAACAATTAATCAACATATCAATCCAAATTAAAATTAGAAAAAAAAAACAAATTTTTTGAGATTTGATCATGAGTGATTTTGTAAAGTTTAAATTTAGTTTAGAATAAATATAATTAAAAATGAATTATTTATTTATATAGTATATTTATCTTCTAATAATGTATCTGAAAATAAATCTAAAATTTGAATAAGATACCCTGATCTGATTTTTATTCATTAAAACCACGTCAGAAAAACAACAAAATTTAAGCCATTTCAATCCGCATCATCCTGCTTCTCCCTTTCCTTTCCCTCCCCCCTCCAACCCCGCCATAGTCTCATACAACGGCTGCTTCCTCGTCTCCGGCAACCTCAGCCCTAAACCTCCCGCCACCACCGCACACCCCCCAAACACACCAAACCCCCATTTCCCTCCAACCGCAACAACCACCGGAGCCGCCACCGCCCCCATTTGCCCCGCCAATGTCACGCACCCCAACGCTGCGTTCCTCACCTCCGTCGGAAACAGCTCCGCCGTACACACATACATCAAATTATACGTCGCCGCCACCGCAAATATCGCCACCGCCGCGCACCCCATTCTCGCCGCATTAACAAACGCCCCCGCGGCGAAGCAGAAGAATCCGCAGAGCCACATGGATGTCACCGCCATCGGCCGCCTTCCATGCCATCTCAGCGCCACCGCCGTGAGCGCGTACGCCGGCATTTCCGCGACCGCGTTGAGTATAGCGCTGGCGTGGATTTCGGGCCCCAAGTTCGCCACGTTGAGTGTGAGCCCGTAATAGGACACCGATATCAGGAAGTTGATTAGAAACCCGAGGATGAGGCGCGGGCGGGTCACGTGGGAGCTCATGACGTCGACAATAGAAGCGGTCCGGACGGGCCGGGTCGCGTCGGCGTCGTGTACGAGAATGGCCCGGTCGGGAATGGAGTAGCCGTTGGTTTTAGCGACGGCGCGGATGATTTGCATGGCAGCGGGGAGGTTCCGGCGAACGAGATGCCAGCGAGGGGATTCGGAGATGAAGGGGAGGGCGAGGAGGAGGAAGAGAAGGGAGGGGAGAGAGGTGGCGACGTAGAGTAGGCGCCATGAGGGGAGGAGGAGGGAGGTGAAGGAGAGGGAAATGGAGCCGATGGAGAAGAAGTGGAAGGTGGACATTGCGGCGGCGGCGCGGAAGGAAGGGCCGACGGGTTCGGTGGCGAGGACGAAGGCGGAGAGGCCGACGCCGCCGGTGCTGAAGCCGGAGAGTAAGCGGAGGAAGGAGTAGGTGAAGAAGGAAGGAGAGAAGGCGGTGAGGAGGGAGAAGACGGTGAGGAGGAAGGTGGTGAGAGTGAGGACGCCTTTTCGGCCTAGGAAGGAGTCGGAGACGTGTCCAAAGAATGCCGCACCTGCTAATAGCAATACTTTTTAATTCTCAAAATAAATACATTACTAACAACAAATAATTAAATAAATACTATTAAATAAAAAACGAACTTTTTATCCCAATTCGTTGGGTTAAAATAATTAAATTCTCATTTAAATCTAATAAAAATAATATCATTTTTAATACTTTTTAATATAATTTTTTTAGATATATTTTTATGTTTTTTAACATTAGCTGGCTCGAATGCATGAGGTATCAATATTTAACACGACCTGACAACCTGATTCGAATTTGACTCAAAATTTTTTGGTTAAGGTCAACCAGTTTGGCAAACGGGTCGGATTTTAAATGCGACCCATTTAAAATATCGGGCGGGTCTGGGTCAACCCTCTAACCAGAAGTTGGACCGAATCTGACCCGATTTTTGGTCAACCCACCTAGGGTTTGCTTTTTATGTTTTCGTGCATGCGTAGTCTGCCGTCCGCCTGCTTTGCGCATTCACCTCCTTTGATGAATGAAGGACTTGTCATTATGCAGTTGAATTGGAAGTAACAACAATGACGGGAGGGAGCTCCGAGCGAAAGTCACGACAGCTCACCGTTTGCTTGATCGGAAGTAAGACGACAACAGGAGGGAACTTGCTCATTGTGAAGGTAACCATTTTTTTAGAAACAGTTTTGTGTCAGGTCAGGTCAACCCGTAAACCTGACAGGTTGAGTTCAGGTTGAAATTTCGGACCCATTTATAAAAACGGTCGGGTTCAGGTTGTGTCAAATAGTAATCGATCAAAATCGGGTTCGAGGCCAACCTGGCCCACAACCTGATTTTGACACCCATACATCTACTCTCCTAATATGATCGTCAGAAAGCTTACATTTTACATGACTAAACCACCTCAGCTAGCTCTATCTAATTTTATTTGCCGCTGGAGCTATACCAACTTTTTCAACATTGTACTCATTCTCATTTTATCTCTAAGTAAAAAGTCAGGGATTCATCTAAGCATCCTCATTTTGTAATACTTAATTTAATTTTATTGGGCAATATTTGGTCCAATAAAGGTATCTCATAAAAAATTTCCCTTAAATTTGAGCCATCCACAACACGTCAATGCATTCCTCTTCTTCAATCATCCAAAATGAAGTATTACTAATAATGTTAAAAAAACAAATAAATGATTTTATAGTTTTTATTTTTCTCATTTCTTTTCCAACTCTCAAAATTAAAAATAAAAATATTTCCACGTCAGCTTCCCTCTCCATCCTCTTAAATTATGATAAGCCAGAGATGTCGCATTAAATATTTAAGTGTACGTGGTGCTGAGCTGTGGATCCATCCTCCAATTAATATTAAATGTATATTTTGAGTTTTGATACTCATCATTCGAAATATAATAATAGAAAAATATTTAAAAAAATCTCCTGAGCTACAGCCAAAATCTTATCCATCGGTTCCATGCATCTAACTACAGTGAGAAATGGCTGGAGTATTATTAAATATATCAAAGACCGGGAATTTTTTTAATTTCAATAAATATCATTAAATTCTAATTTAACAAAAAAAAAACTTATATAATAATCTATTCTCTAAACATTGAATATATACATAAGAGCTGATAGGGTCAGGGATGTCTGATCTTTTTTTTTTTTTGTCATTTAGGGGATTACTAAAAAGTTGTTTTAAAAAACAATAACATAGTTGTCTCAAATGAAACGGTAAGTATTATTCATGCATGGATGCCAATGTGCATAAAAAATGACTCATGTAGTTACATTAATTTATTTCCAATTAAAAAATAATGAAATCATTCATAACATTTTTAGTGATAAAATAAACAAATGTCATAATTTATTTCCTCGTTTTTAATATAGAAGATTGAATAGAAAAATACATACATAATTTTAAAGAAACAAAATGAAAATATTTATACGAAATATTTAGACACAAAACACTTCAATGCACAAACTCCATTCAAGAGACTTTGATTATAAAGCTTATAAATGAGACTTTGATTGAGTGAACTATTAGATAATTAAATATTTTATTGACTATAGCAAATGACTTTTGTTCATGAACAAATTCAAGTTAATGTAGAAAATAATAAAAATCTCACATAATCACTATTAAATAAACTTATAATCAAATCTTAAATGAGAATATTATGAAACTTTAATCAAGCTGTATAAAGAGGCTATTTACAACCATTAAATGATATTATTCATAAATAAATTGAACCCTAAGTTGTTGAATTAAGTTTATTCTTCTCTCAATAAAATATTCATATGCATTTGATTAGTGAACTAGAGAATTATAACTAAGCAGAGCAACAAATATTTAATTGAACAAATTGAAGCTTCATTTGAGACAATTTTCTTAATGTTTGCTAAAGCAATTTGTATTATAAAAATTTCTCGTTCAATAAATTTTTATATTGAAATGGTATTTTAAAAATTAGGAAAAAATCTGCCTCATTCGAATTCAGAGCCTCAACCATTTGATGTCTTATAAATGAGAAATTATTATGTGAAGAGTCTGGACCAGAGAATCATCTATGGATTCTATGAGGGTGCACAGCAAATACACAACAAAAAAATTAAGTTATTTATTTACTGTATACTCTCACAGAATTCGGACGATTCTCTGGAGCGGACTCCGCAGTTAGCATTCTCTTCTTGTTAGAGCACCAATTCAGTGTAGAATCACTTTAACACAGTATATATCTACAATGAATTGCTTTGACAGATTTTTTTTTTAAACTAATTGAAGTAACTCCTAATGGAATAATATAGAAAAAAAAAAGATAATAAATATTCGCTTCGTACCTGCCATGGATCCAGCAAAGAAAGCCGACTGCGCCAACCCAACCTTGTACTTCTCACCACAATTCAGCCCCCACTCCTCCACCGTCGAGCGGGCCAACCACCACGCCCGATCCAACCGGATTCCGGCCGGGCATGGGATGGGCTTAGACGATTCCCGGTCAGCAAAGACCACCGCCATGACCTGGAAAGCGCAGAGGATCCAAGCAAGACTAGTCAGCAGGAACTGCCGGAGCTGCCACGGGCCAAATTCGCCGGCGAATCTCGTAAGCATCTCGTCCACATTCATCCCCTCTTCGCAGCCTATGGGCTTCGCCGCCGGTCCGGTCTGGACAAGGGCCGCCGTCGGGTCATCTGAGTTTTTCTGCGCCGGCGCCTGCATGATGTAAGAGGGAATTTACGCGCGCTATAGAGGCGGCGATGTTATCAGTTGTATCATTTTATATAGAGAGAGGTGGAGCCCAGTCTGTTCAATTATTGTGAGCACCAGCTTGGCAGCCCAGTCGTACTATTTGTTATTAAAACAATTAATAAAAAAGTGATTAAGTTGTCTATTTTATAGGATTCTTTTTTCTTCAAATATTCGATAAAATTTTTCCAAAAAAAAAATCGAAAAAAAAAAAATATTCTACAGCCTCCGAAGTCCAGTCATTAGGCCGTGAATATTTTTTGCAAGTTGCTTCTTTTGTTTTGTCCTTTCTTACGTATTATTTAGAATTACTAAAATAATAATTATTATTTTAATTTAAATAAACATGGCTTATATTTGTTTTTCATGGCGAGAAGGAATAAGATTTGTATTATGTAAGCTCTCTCCCCCTCCCTTTCCCTCTCCCTCTCGGTGTAGCCATCCAAGAAAAAGCAAGGTAGATTCAAGAATCATCTTCCTCTAAGACAAGAACTCTAAAGAGTTGGAAAATCAAAATATTGCTGAGTAAAGTAAAATAAATGCAGTGTAAATTATTTTTAAGTTCAATTTTGAAGTAAATCAAGTTTGCCTAATTTTGAGTGTTAATCTTTTACACCAAAAGCAAGTTCACTTGATTGCCTCCAATCGCCACCCACCACCGACATCCATGACTACTACCACCACCTGACACTGCCACTCGCTGTAGCCATCACTATTGCCGGCGGCCACTACGGGCCACCATGCATCACCGATGGCTACCTCAACACCTACCGCCGCCGTCACTCACTACTGATCGCCATCGACCACTGTTGCCGTTGTCCTCCGCCAGCAACCACCATTTTTGAACTTTATGCTACATTCATTACTTAAAACCAGATTTAAAAAAAAAAATCATTCCCATCATTTACTTAACATTTATCTAAATAACTTCAAAATATTACATTTACACTTCATTCCTTTTTACTCAACCAAAGAGCTGCCCGTTGATAGAAGTCAAAACTCACAATCACTGAGTTGAAGTTTGTATGCAGATAATATTTTTCTAGCATAAATAAATAAGATTACCAACACATCACAATTGAACAACAGTAATTATGATTTCTTTGAATTAATGAGAGTTTGGCAAAACCAATGATATACTTGTAGATCCATCAATGTTTTATAAATTAGAAAAATCTAATAAATGATTTAATTGAAATTGGTTTAAAATTCATCAGATCGGGAGCATTGGTGTCCAACTAATCCGAACTGATCAGATTTTAAATATTGCCTGAAAATTTATATAAATAAGGATGTTTGATTTTGCTGAAAAAAGGAATCCAAAGTATTAGTGCTGAAAATTTAGTTTGATGAAAAAGAAATACAACGCAAAATTTTAGTGAACTTTTTTTGTCAGTCTCTAACTTTTTTTAATGTGTCGTAAACTCTCCAAGTTTTGGTCAAGTTTATTTTTTCACTGCAAGCGAACTGAATTGTCGTCGTGTGCCACTGCCCACTACTGCCATTCACAAGGACCACCACCGATCATCATCGCCGCTAACAATTGTTGTTGTCCACAGTGGCCCCTCACTACCTTCTTATGGTCGCCATTACTATCACACCACTGACTGCTGGCGACCATTTACATTGCTTTTATTCTACTTCAAGAAAAATAAAAAAATCTCTTGTATTTATTTATCACTCATCCAACCGGCATCAAACATTTCAAATACATACAATTTTTTTTACACCGTATTCTTTTACTCAGCAATGTTTTTTTAGCAGAACAAACAATTCTTGATTTCTTTTTTTTTTGTCATGTAATTACATATTTTTAAATAGCTTAGAATATTTTGAATTAAATAAACTTAAATAGTAAGATACTAAGCTTTTTACCATTTTTTATTTTACAAGTGGTACTTTTTTCTCTTAAAAAATTAATAGTTTATTATTATATAATTTTTAATTTTGTGAAAAAAAAATTAAAGAATTTCTTTCAATTAGATTATAAATTTTACTATTTAGACAGGATTATACACTACAGAGACAACTTATGTTGATCAGCAAGAAGAAGATCAACGTATTTTATGATCAGAAATTCGGAAATTTCTACAGTATGATCATCTTATTTATATAAGATGATCATAAATTGATTCTGATGCAGCTCACTATCAACTAAAAAAATTTAGAATCAAAACTTGCTTATATAAGAGATCGGATCTGCGGCTGAGTGGTGGACGAAAAAAATTCTTGCTATCTCATCCGGGCTCAAATCTCCTAATTATCTCAAAAAAAAAAAAAAAAAAAAAAAAAAAAACAAACTTGTTTATATGATGTGTGTGCATTTATCTTATGTGTCCTAATGTCCAAAAAAAGAGAAAATTTTGATTCTGATCTAACAGAATTTCGAATGATCTATTTCTGCTTTCAGAGACTCTTCCAAGGATTTCAGTGAGCAACACTAGCACGAATCTGGTTCACCGGAATATAAGAAATCCCTTAAAAAAAATAAAGCTAAAGTGTTAAATATTGAGATATTTTTTGGTGTAATGAGATTAGAATTCTATATTATGAAACTCTAAAGTTAAATATGCTCATATATGAACAATCTACATTAGCACCCCATTAAGAATTTTCAAGTATATGATTTGAGACGAAATCAAAGCATTTATATCCATTAAGAATTTCTCTATCAAAAAAATTATCTACATTAGCACTCCATTCTCAAACAAAAACTTTCAGCATTTTTAATAATTAGATACCAAAAGATCATTCAATCACATTGATCTGTTGAGAAAGTCGTTAGCTCTCAAATTTTATTTTATGTGATATAAGCAGATAACTAAGTTTATGTGTGGAATCTGATTATGTTGATCAATCTAATTATTCTGTTGTCTTGGACCTCAAGCTTGTTATGTTCGTTGGGTTGCGGGGGTTTACCCCTTGCTTGGGTTCCTTAATCGAATTTTTTTTCCCTACAATGCTCCGGCACTGCGTACCTGAGCGCCTCGGTGATGTGTTCCCGATCTCCCCGATGCTGAACAATAGAGAGCAGAGCACTGCAGTGGCCATGATATGGCGTTGCAATGGAGCAAGACAAAGATTTGAGCGCCGTAACGCCCAAACTAGCGCCACAGTGCTGAGAGACGGACTAAAGGGTTTCTTTCTCATTTTTCTAATGAGTTGTGTCCATTGGGTTATTTTATTTGTCTTTCTCTTGTTTTTTGAGTAGTTAGATATTGAGAATGATACATGTGAGAAGAGAAGCAAGCAAATAGTACGAGAGAAGAGAAAAATGTGTTTATTTCTCAATTAACTCAAAAGACCCCAAAAAAAATCTAAGCTTTAAAGAATTAAAAAAAAAAATCTTCTACGCGAGTGATTCCCTAAATCATAGCAAATTCACGAAGGCACAGTAACCTTGAACAGCACGTATCCCATTCTCATTTAGTTACATCTACTCTTAGATTCTATAGAGCTTAAACATTTTTTTTTTTTAAATATAGTACTCAAATATAAATTTGATTTGATGAGGTATTTACCCAACTAAACTGATTGGCAATAAACTTAACAATTCAAACTTACTTAAACACAACGATCAAAAGCACATATTCGATCTTCATAACAAAGAAGACATTTTTTTCCCAAGAAATGCGTTTTGTTCTTCATTTTTTATACCGTTGAATGCTTAAAAAAGAGCCATTTTAGCTTTTTCAGCTTTATATTTCTATCAAAGATCCTATCCCACAATTATTTTTCTGGAGTACATATAATGCTCAAATGCACACCACCAACATAATCATAAGTGTACTAAGAAACCAGTAAAAAAGAAAAAGATATGAAGCTCCTACGACTTACAGATCACCACAAAGCAAGGAAGAAGGGCTCGTGGGTTGAGCAAATAAAGCACATCAAGACTTGAATGCCCACCAACCTTTCCTGCTAATGAATCAAAGCCTGGCAGACCAATCACTTCTTGAAGATTATCCAATGGCTTATGAATTCTCCCAGCAATTGCTCTGCAAACCAGCAAGGCCTTCTTCGTCAAAGGTTTTTCTTTGCTTGTCTCAATGGATTCAAATGCTCTTTCGCTTGTCGAAGCCGTGAATACTCCCACCCCTTCATTCATATCCCATATTACAGAAAAACCGAGCTTTATGATCCGGCAAACATTACAGTTCTCTGATGAGCACAGGCTTGAGGAACCATTAACGCCTAAAGAACAAGAAATTGTAGTGCCATGAAACCTCAGAAGCTCATTTCCATCAGCTATGCAGCGCGCATGCTTCTTTTGAAGCTTGCTAGCTCTGGCCTTCACTGATTCCCTGTATTTTTCAAAGTTAGCTAGAGTTTTCTGCATGTTATGAACTTTTAATATCTTCTCTATAATTAGGCAACTTCTGTCAGACTGATCTGAAAAGCTTGCTTGGCATATTTTCTCAACAATCTTTTTGGAGGACTCGCCTTCTTCTAGTTCAGTAACTGCAAATATATGAAGAAAAATGAGACTAATAAGCTTTTGAGATAAGTATCTAGGCTATTTGAAACCAAGGATATATATTGGTTTGTAAATAAGGATGAATTGTCGATAATTGCAAGTAATTTGATCATTAGTATAAGTGTAAATGATCTGATGAGAGATAATTGTATCAGATTAGGTTCATAATAGTAAAGGCTATATTAAAAAGATCAACCTAATTCAATCAGTCAAAAGAAGAAAGAAAACAAGAAAAAGTATCATGTACTTGAAAATGAAGGATGGGTTAAGTTCTTTTCAGTCCCCTCCCTCTATTTTGAAAGGGAAAAATAATCCAACTTTTCATCTCCAATAGAACAAATTTCAAAACAGAAATAAAGTTTCTGTAGGACAGATTACGTACGAGTGAATCCATCAATGTGAACCTTTAAAATCATCACAAGAACAATATTTTGGGTATGGTAAAACAACACTAAGGTTTTTTTTTTTTTTCTTAAAGGACATTGAGAAACTGATGTTAACAAGATGCTTTCTGAATTATGTTTGGGATGACTTTTTTACTGCTTCTTGAAGTAAATTTTTA
>NW_021319178.1:18851538-18862827 GCF_001605985.2 Dendrobium catenatum
TTTTTTTTTTGACGTTCCGGATTTAATTTCGGCACTTTCAAAGCCGTTCGGAGCTCCTATACACACGATTAATTCTGACTCGCTCGAAAAAATCCTCTAAAATTGTGACGCATATTTTCGGACTCCTGAGGCTACGACGTCCGAAAATATGGGGGCAACTGATGTATTCTCAGAAAATTATCTTGAACAAGCACGAATCACGAGGCAAAATCTAATCGGAAACTTTCAAAAATTAAAATCAAGAGCATTTAAACTCCGAATTTAGCGAGCTTATAGTCAAACTGAGCGTCTTGGAACTACGAACCCAACGACACCAAATTCGACTCAATCCGAGCCCAAATGAATCCAAATCAAGGACCCAAAGCGTTGTTGGAAGGTTCAAACCATAATTTGAGTTACCAAACGGTCTCCGATTTTAACGAGCTTATACTCAAATTGAACGGCTCGACGATACGAATCCAACGAGACCAAGATCGGCAAATTCTGACATCACTAAGGCCTTCAAAAGAATAACAAACGGTGCATGATCAAATGGGTCCATATCGGCCGTCCATTCAAACCACTCCCAATTCGCCCCTGATCTCACACCTATTTACAAGCCATGCCACTCCAGAAAAACTATAAATAGATCCCTCATTTTTCACAAGAAGGGGAGGAGGGAAGGAGAGAGAAGAAGAAGAGAAGAGGAAGAGAAGGGGAAAAGGAGAACCATCTCCTCCTTGACCACCGCCAGAGTTCGTCCTGCCGCCCGAACACGCCGGGATTCTGCGTGATATTCGGGAGAACGCCTGAATTCTGCCCAACTACCACGTGATGTTGAAATTCTTCCCAATTAACAACAGAGTTCCCTCCTGACGCCGAAACTCCGCCCAAGTGAAGCCGGAGTTCTCCTCTGCCACCAACAAACGTCGGACCTTCACTCTTCGCTAAGTTTCTACCCGACGTCGGATTTTGAATAGTTATCGAACTTCGCTGGACGTCTATATGAAGATGGATTTCTTCCCATTGTTGGACTTCTACCTGATGCCGTCCTTCCGACCTTCGTCTTCAGACAACAGTTCTTCCGACCTCCGTCTCCAACCGACTATGGTCCTACTGACTTATATCGCCCGCCGACTACAGTCTTTCCAACATCCATCGCCCGTCGACTACGGTCCTCCTGACTTACATCGCCCGCCAACTACAGTCCTTCCGACCTCCGTCGCCAGCCGACTACGGTCCTCCTGACTTACGTCGCCTACCGACTACGGTCCTTCCGACCAAACGAACACGTCAACAGTGACTCTTTGTATTCCCAATATGTAATGTACTTCATATAATGTACATCAAACCTATGCCTTCCTCAAAGGAAGGGCCTCATTTGTAATCGAATACAATACTAGTGGATTCATTCAAACTGGGCTAGACCCCGTGGTGTTTCCCCCTTTTTAGGGGTTTTTCACGTAAAAATCTTGGCGTCTCATAAATGCTAGATTCTTTCTCTTATCTGATTGCGTGCCAGATTTTCGTACAACACTAAGATGATAAACTTTATATTTCTCTACCGCCGCGAATACTCCTGGACACAACAATTAGAATAATACATTTGGCTATATTCGGTTACCTGTTATATTCCAGAATGCTTTATACTACTTTTGTAAATAGCTTTCTTTATGTATATATGCTTCTATATAAAGAAGCTCTTTGTATCAATTTCGGTAAGAAAGATAAGAAAGAGTTTGAGGTTTCTTCTTCTTTTATTTCCTTTGCATTCTCTATTTCTACATGTATCAGTGTATTTGTCTTCTGTGGCTTAAATGTCTTAAAAATTAAAAAAATAAAGAATTTGATTCTGATCTAGCAGAGTTTCGAATGATCTTTTTCTTCTTTCAGAGACTCTTCCAAGGGATTAATTATTCCGTGCCCATTCGAAGACAAATTAGAGTACGCCACGTCACCCTCTACTCGGTACAACGGCTCGGTGCCGTTAGGTATCACGCTGACGTGGCGCATTCTGATTGATCTCCGGACGAGAGATGCGTTCGATGTCCGCACAGAATAATTTATCCTTCCAAGAATTCAAATGAGCAACACTAACATGACCCTGATTTATCGGAATATAAGAAATCCCTTAAAAGAATAAAGCTAAATGGTTAAATATTGAGATATTTTTTGATGTAACGATTAGAATTTTATATTAAGAAACTCCAAAGTTAAATATGCTCATGCATGAGCAATCATAATTTGTTGAACACCTTAAGGGGGTGTTTGGTATCAGATTGGATTAACTTTAGTAGGATTTAGTAAATCGTATAAATCCGAATTTAGTAAATTCTAAGGCTAATAAATCCTGAAAAGTGTTTGGTATGATAAATGTTAAATCCTGTTAAATCCTGAGAAGATGTTTGGCAATATATTTCAAGATTTATGGCAGTTAGGAATTTAAATTGTATGATTATTAAAATTATTATGTTTAAATTACTCATTAATTATTATTTACACTATTAATTATATATTCAATGATATATATATTTTAAGTTATTTTAATTAAACTAATTATATTATATTTAATTACTAATTTATTATTAATTATTCAATTAAGTTACATTAGACAATTATTTTATGCACTAATTATATTATTTATTTACTTAATTATTATTATTTCAAATTATATTAATTAAGTTAAGCAGTAATAACTTAAGAGGCTCGTGGAGTTTGCCTTTCATCTTCTATTTTTGTCGTTGCTATTCGGTCGCTTCGCAGGAGGTGTAGAGAGATTGCACGCGTTGCTTCTTTGGCTCCTTCGTGGCTGTTCGACTTCACTCCTTCGACGACTTTACCTTCCAGTCGGATTGGAAGTTACGACATTTTGATGGGATGCAACAGCAGGAGTCATTGGCTTTGAAGATAACTTTCTCCCTTTCGCGCTCTTCTCCGGCCGTAAATCTCGTTAAATCCGGGAAAGAGTGGGATTAGGATTTACCGGATTTACCGGGATTTATGCCCTAAATCCGTAAATCCAGGTTTTACGAAGTCGCCGGATTTAGATGCGCGCCTAAAGGTATTTTGCTGGATTTTCCGACTTAAAAGTGAAGGCAAATCCCATACCAAACACCCCCCTAAAAGTTTTCCTAACAGAATAAAATTGTGAGATCATTAGATTAAAATAAATAATACCTCAACCGTAAGAATTTGAGCTATTACAATAACAAAGAAGAAAGGAAACTAGGGAATAACAAGTAAACTGAGGTTTATTTAGTTTGATTGATGCTTGATCCTCTGTAATGTAAACTTCTAATGACTCATTATGATACATTTGGCCGCAACTCGATCAGTCGTTGCATATGTGTTGTCGTCTCCTGGGAAAATTATCGGGTCAGGTCACCGGACGTGTTCGGAGCCCAATAAATGTGCTACATCACCTCTTACTCGAAAATGAGCACTACCAAGCAGTACCGAGCTCGGTACTTACTGCTCAGTACCGAGCTCAGTACTGCTCGATACTCAATACTTCACAGTACCGAATTCAGTACTGTGAATAGCGAACGTAAGATGAGTCCGGTGACTTGACCCAATAATTTCCCCGTTGCCTGAGGGCTCCTTGGGCCGCAGCCATGGACAAGGACAAAGAAGCTATGCTGGTTGGTCAGACTTTTTCACATTTGTTAGACTCGTGTGGGCTTATATCTACATTCCAATTCAAGAAGTTCAAGACTTGATATGATTGTACGAGTTTGGAAGTTAATTACATCACTTTGAGATTATATGGGCACTAATGCAGTTGAATTAGAGTTAAATAATGTTGTAAAATACAAATCAGTGACTTTTCCTGTTTCTCACATGTTCTGCATCACATTCACAACAGGTCAGCATAGTAATCAAAACTTTGTAATCTCGTCTTCTCCAATCAAGATGAAAAGTGGGCATTTAGTATTGAATCTTTCATAGAGAGGTTATTTTGATTGAGTCGAACCTCACAATTTTTTTTAACACAACAGTATTTTTCTGCGCTTCCAATTTTTTTTATAAAGTTGGTTGGGTTGAAAATGTGCTGCAACTTGGCGGATTTTTTTTATTGTTTAGGTGATCCAACATGTATCACTTGATTTGTTTTAGATTTTGTTTGGGATAGCTTTTTTATTGTTTTTTAAAACGATTTTTTAGTGCCAAATTTTCTAACTCATGAAATTTTTATACTAAAAAATTGTTTTAAAAAGCAACAAAAAAACTATCTCAAATCAAACCTTAATCTAATCCAAGTTCTTATGGGTGGTGAGTGTACAGTGATTGTCATTATCAATGTAAAAAAAGGTGTTGTTTTCTTTTTTTTTTTGGTTATTTTTCTTAATTATATATAAAAGCATGACTGCATGAGTGATGTATTCTTCTTTTTAAAGCAATTTTTTAGTAAAAAAAAATTTAAATTAAAAATTTTTATATTAAAAAACTGTTTTAAGAAATAAAAAAAAGCTAACCCAAATCAAACCTTATTGGGTTAACATATAGCACACGTGGCAATCATTTACTGGTGCATATTTTTGTAACGTTAGACTAGGTGTACTTTATTTATTCTATTTCTTCTATATATTGTCCTTAGCCTATTGGTTGAGAGCTTAGGCTTCCAACTAAGAGGTCCAGGGTTCGAGTCTATGTGTATGCGTTGTGTGTGTGAGTTTGCCTTAAATGACCTAAATGTCCCAAAATATATATATATATATACTACTAAGAGGAGAAATTATAATGTGTGGTAACTATTTCGAGCCAATGGCTTCGAAGGCTTCTTGACGGGTGCCACCTCATCCCCGCCACCCATGATTCTTTCAAGCTCCGGACAACAGATTCCGAATCCAGATTACAACACCTGGATCTCCATAGATCAAAACCTCGCAGCAGCACTTTACTCAGTAATTTCTCCGGCGATTCTACCCTACGTCCTTTCCATAGACCACTGCTCCGAAATCTGGCACACGTTGGACACTCGGCTTCAATCGTGTACGCGTTCCAGAATTGCTCATCTCAAGAACGAACTTCACTTCTTGTCTATGAAAGACAAGAATCTGACGCAATATCTTCTCGATGTGAAATCAAAAGTAGACGCACTCGCCGCTGCTGGAGCCCCTGTCGACGTCGAGGACGTCATCCATTATACCCTTAATGGACTACCAAACACCTACCAAGTCTTCAAAACGGCTATTCGCACAAATATGCGGTCGGTAAGTCTCGACGAACTATATTCTCTTCTTTGCAGCGAAGAACTCAATCCGGCACACGAAACAATCAAAGATCTTCAAGCCCTCAATCTTGGGGAAATCAAACGGCTCTCACAGCCGCTCGCGGCAGAGGTCGAGGACGCTCATCTCAATACCGAGGTCGACCTAACAACCGTCCACATAATAACTCCAATCAACCCCACGGAAACCAGCAAAGCCGTCCGTCCATAACTTGCCAAATATGCGGCAAGTTCGGCCACTCCGCGATCAAGTGTTGGCATCGCCACGACGAAAACTACAGCTCAGAACCCACTCCGGCACTCTTCACAACACCAACTCAGTCCGCATCATCTGAGTGGTTTCTCGACAGTCGAGCATCATCTCATCTAACCTCCGACCCCAACACTATACAACAATCTCAACCCTACAACGGATCTAGCCAAGTCGTTCTTGGCAACGGACATCAACTACCGATTCATAACACCGGTAAAGGTCTTCTCCCAACCCCAACAGGTAGTCTCAAACTAAAGAATCTTAATCTCGTTCCGAATCTGTCTTTTAATCTCCTATCGGTGCATAAACTAACCCACGACAACGACTGCATTCTCACTTTTTCGTCTCACGTCTATGAAATACAGGACCGAAAGATCCACCGCCGTCTTCTCACGGGTCCATCTATTAATGGCTTATACCCACTTCTAGTCCCAAATCATCCGGCCGAGCACATCCATCAACTAGCTCTAATCTCCGTTCAACTTGTCCCGGATCTCTGGCATAGACGTCTCGGCCACCCAGCCGCTTCTACCTTAGCAGCCATCTCCAAACGCAACCACAACATCCAAGTCACTCGTCTTGAATGCAACTCTTGCAAGATGTCCAAGAGCCACAGATTACCCACCTCAAGATCCACGACTGCTACCAACTCTGCGTTCTTGCTAGTTCACTCGGACGTATGGGGTCCGTTTCCCATTGTATCTAATAACAGTTTTAGATTTTATGTTTCTTTCATAGATGATTTCTCTAAATTCTCATGGATTTTTCCTATTACGCACAAGTCAAGTTTTTACAAAATTTATTGAATTTCAAAAATTTATAACTCGGCAATTTAACATCAACATTCGCACCCTCCGCACCGATAACAACAGCGAATTCATAAATAACAAATTCTCCAATTACTGCCGCACCATAGGACTAATCCATCAAACTACTTGCTCGTACACCCCATCGCAGAACAGAGTCACCGAACGCAAACACCGTCATCTCATCAAGACCGCAAGCACCCTATTAATCCAAGCATCCCTACCACAGCATTTTTGGGTCGATACTGTTCTCACCGCAAACTTGCTTATAAACTCTCTACCATCTCCTAACATGCAATTCAAATCTCTTCACGAACTACTCTTCGGCAAACAACCGGACTACAATTATTTCAGAGTCTTCGGATGCCTCTGCTATCCGTGGCTCAAACCTTACACCACAAACAAACTGTCTCCCGTATCCCGTCCCTGCGTATTTATCGGATATGCTACTTCCCAAAGGGTTATCGATGTCTCGATCCCTCAACAAACAAAATCTACACCTCAACCCACGTCATCTTCAACGAAGCTACATTACAATTTGCTCATAACCAAACTCAACCAACGCCTAATCCAACAATACAGTCATTCAAACCGCCTCTTCTACTGGTGCCAACTTCTGGCATACCTTCCTCTATATCCCATTCAAGCAACAATCCTCCCTCAACCTTCATTTCACACAGCCAAGCGCCTACACTCTCCCAGGACACCTCGGCCACCCGACCAGACACTTGCATACAGCCCGAAGACATCACTCAGCACACTGAACCCGATCAACCAACACTCACACAGCGCCATCATATGATTACTAGACTCAAAACCGGCCATTCTAAACCAAAGAAAATCTTTGATCTAGCTCATCTCTTGCAACCAACCTGATGCGGACATCAATCAGAGATTCAAGCATGTGTATCGCCCGAGACAGCGCAGATCGACGGCCACGATTCAGATATTATATTTCTAGTTATTTATGTATTTTCTTTATGCATTGTTCTCTTATTTCTTGGAGTTTCCTGTTGTACCCTTAGTATGAGTTGAGTCATGATTGTAGCCCCAAGGGCAATATAGTCGTTGTATTTTCTTTTGTGTTGGGACCTATATATAGGTCATTCCTAGTTGTATTGAGGTTAATGAATATTTGAATGAAATTTGATGTCATCTTCTTCTTCTTGCATGAGAGCTAGAGAAGGGTGAGAGAGCTCAAGTGGAGCAAATCGCAAGGCCCACCAGTCGTTGGAAGAGTCCGCGGCTCGTGGTTATTTTCTTTATCACCTACTTTGTGTTTTCTTCAACCATTTTCTCCCTCTACCACCTCAATAAAATCCCTACCCAAGCCTTTGTTGCCGACGCCCTTAGAGAAACCCGCCGCCGGCCACCTTGCCGGCGAATTCTCCCACCCGTCCGATCCTTCTCTTCGCATGCTTCGATTTTGAAATTTGAAATTTAAATTTTCAAATTCTTTCCTAATTTGGAAATCTAATTTAGGAAAGTTTTTGAATGAGTCTTAATTTCAAATTAAAATTAGATCGGAGTTTTTATGTTTGTATTTCCACGTCATCATCCTAAATTGGAAACCCCTCCACATGGATTTCCTTCTCTCCTCCTCTATGCATACCGCCGGCCTCCCATGGAGTGATTTCCATTAATTGCTTATTTAATACCTTGACCGTTTTGAAATCCTAATTTGAATTCAAAGATTCTCCCTCCCAAATTACTTAAAACTGAAATTAATTTCCAGTTTTAAGATTTCAAACCTCCTTCCCTCCAAGCATGCCGCCGGCCACCCCTATTGATGAGCCCCATTAATGGCTCATTAATCTCCCTTAATTAGATTTGAAATTTGAAAATAATTTCAAATAACTCACTCCTAATTTACTAAAATCTGAAATCAACTTCAGATTTGAGTAACTCTCTTGCCATCCACGTTTAACCTAGATTTCCCCTTCTCCCACTTTGGCCGAAACCTCCTCCTCCTCCTTGAAACCTCCTCCTCCTCCTGAGAAATCCCGCTGGCCTCTCCTCCCTCATATCACCCCCCCACCCCCCCAACGCAAGGATTCTCCCTCACCTCACTTAAATCTCTTCTCTTTGGAAGAATTCTCCAACATCAAGCATGTATGGCAGATCCGGAGTTTGAGTGGGGATTAGTGTTCGATGCCGACGGAAGCATTAATATCCTACGATCTCTGTGTTTTGACGTAGGATTTGAAGATGACGCTGCAGTTGAAGAATACTTGGAGAGAGTTGTCCCGATTCTTGTGAGCATCATCGACCGACGATTTTTAAGCTACGATTGGAGTATCGACAATCAAGCATTCACGCCATCCTTGTCTCCGTACACCTCTCCGTGGCTAAAGGCCATTGATGTGGCCACCGTCTTCGTGGCATCGTTAAGTTTGTTAAAGGCCTTCTCCCGCTAAGCCCGACTTGAGTGTGAGTGAGCAAGGTACTCGTTGTGAACTTTCTAGACATTAGCCGTGGGATTCTATTATTTTCCGCATTTGCTTTATTGTGTAGCTTTTGAGATCTTTCATTAATTGTGTCTAAACACTAGCTTGTAACTGCTTATCATAACATTTCGTTAATGGAAATTTCTTGAATCTTAACCTACGAAAGTTTAATCTTACATTGGTAAACTTTGTGATTCTTAATGAATTTCTTTTGCAATTCTTGAACGTATCACATCATAACTGAACCCACCACCTATAACCAAGCCGCCAAATCCGAACAATGGCGCGCCGCAATGTCCCAAGAATTTCAGGCGCTTCAATCACAAGGCACTTGGGAACTGGTTCCTCCCAATCCTTCGTTCAATGTTCTTGGATCCAAATGGACGTTTCGCATTAAATACAATTCATATGGCACCATATCCCGACATAAAGCTCGACTCGTCGCAAAGGGTTACACACAAGAATATGGCATAGATTACACCGAGACATTTAGTCCGGTGGAAAAAATGCCAATCATACGGGTCCTCATCCTCTTAGCTTTGCATCACAATTGGGTCATCCACCAACTAGACGTCTCCAACGCCTTTCTACTTGGGACTCTCTCCGACATTGTCTACATGCAGCAACCCCCCGGTTTCCAAGACTCACTTCATCCAAATTACGTCTGTCGTCTAAAGAAAGCATTATATGGACTCAAACAGTCTCCTCGGGAGTGGTATGCTACTCTTTCAAACCACTTGCTCACCTACGACTTCCAAATAAGCTATGCGGATCAATCCCTGCTCACCTACAAATCCGGCTCCACAAGAATGTACATTCTTATCTACGTCGACGACATCCTCCTTACAGGTAACTCCACCACCGAAATTAATCAACTTCTTTCTAATCTACACAACACGTTTCAGATGCGCAATCTAGGACCACTATCTCAATTCCTCGGGATCCAAACGCACAAAACAAATTCCGGCGTCATTCTCCATCAACAAACTTACGCAAAGAAAATCATTGAACACGCCGGAATGTCGCAATCCAAGCCAGTCTCCACACCGGTCCCATGCAAAATAAATCTTCACAACAACAACACCGATCCTTATGACAACCCGCACCTATACCGACAAATTATCGGGTCTCTTCAGTACCTCACTCTAACACGACCTGACATACAATTCGCGGTTTAACAACTATGTCAACACATGCAAAAACCACTCAAAATCCATCACGAAGCACTCAAACGGCTACTTCGGTACATCCATGGCACCACGCACACAGGTATTCCTCTATCCCGCGATAATCTTCTTCTACAGGGATATGTTGATGTCGACTGGGCAAGAAACTCACATGACCGAACCTCAATCTCCAGGTTCTGCAATTTCTTTGGACAATCACCTATCTCACGGAAAGTCAAAAAACAAAGCACAATAGCACGATCTTCCACCGAAGCCGAGTACCGAGCTCTAGCAACCAAAACAACCGAAATTCTGTGGCTTCAACGGCTCCTGAACGACTTCCATACAACCCAAGAACAACCTACCACAGTCTACTGCGATAAAACGTCCGCCATAGCCCTCACAAACAATACAGTCTTCCACGCCCGCACCTAACACATAGAAGTCGACTGCCATTTTATTCGGGACTACATCAAGAAAAATCAAATTTCAGTTCACCATATATGTACCAATGACCAACTTGCTGATATACTTACAAAGGCATTACCAACACAAAGATTCAAGCAAATATCAAGCAAACTCACAGCTACTACGCAGCCATCAGTTTGAAGGGGGATGTTAACATATAGCACACGTGGCAACCATTTACTGGTGCATATTTTTATAACGTTGTGTAAAGTGCTGTTTTTGCTCCAGGATCGTCCTGGGATGATCAGTTGAGGATTTGCTCCAGAATGTGTCCAGATTGCTCCAGGTGATTTTCCTGTAGGTATCGGCCGGGCCGATAGGGACATCGTCCAGGCCGATCAGTTCAGTGCAAGAATTTCGTCCTGAGAACCGCCCTGGGAACCGTCCAGGACGATTTGATTTGTTCAGATCGTACCAGGACGATCTTGCGATCGGCCGGGCCGATCTGTGTATTATAAAGCTGAAATCAGTCATTTTGAGGAGAGAGAAAAATCAAAATTAACGAAAATATCAGCCGAGGAGAGAGAAAGTCGAGGTGAAATTTGCAAAAGTTGATTTTCGGGCGACGCGGAGCTGTTTTCGTCCGAAGAGATTGTTCAGGAAATTGTTGTACGCAAGGTAAGGCACAATCCGTCTTTCTCAATTTTCAGAACCGTCATGTTTGGCGGTATTTTCTGTCCGGATTTGATTTTGGCGAGGCATTTTCGTCCGTATTTTCCGTCTGGTTCAGTTTTTACCGCGTAACTTTCTGTATGTTGTTGACGTGTCGAGTGTGCACATTTTGGTTATTTTCTGGAGATTTTTGTCCGGGTATTTTGAATTCGACGGGGTTTTATTTCGACTGTATTTTTCTGTGTAGTCGAAAATTGTCTGAGCAGTAAAATTAAAGTCTTGCAATGTTGTTATCTATATTCTGTGCAAATTTGGTATTTTGTGATTG
>NW_021319178.1:18862961-18910261 GCF_001605985.2 Dendrobium catenatum
ATATGATTTTGATACGATTCTGACTTGATTCTGTTCTGTTCCGATAAAATCTGAATTTCTGATTTCTGTATGATTCTGATTCTATTGATTTGATATGTCTGATCTGTTTTGTTTCTGATTTGATACGACTTCTGTTTCGTACAGTTCTGTCTGATTTGATATGTCCGTATCTGTTCTGATTTGATCTGTTTCGTTCTGATCTGTCTGATTTGATATCTGTCTGATTCTGTTCTGATTTCTGTACGGATTTGTCTGATGTGTTTGGTTTTGGATTCTGAGAGTTTTGATTGGTGGTTTGTCGCTTTGCTGAGCTGTTGAGCTCACTCTTGTTTTCTGGTGGTTTTCAGGTTCTGGAAAAGGGAAGGAGGTCCAGGAATAGATTTCAGAGTCTGATTTGTAGATATTGTTTTGTACCTTTTGATTTTTGTACAGTCATGGCTTTTCTATTCTGTCTTTCTTTCTATCTAAAAGTCATGCATTTGATGATTCATAGTAGCTCTGTGTCTGTGTGTCTGTGTTTTGAGTTGAAATATTTGGAAGATTCAGTTCCGAAAAAAATTCCAAAACCAGATCCTGGTTAGTCTGTTCGTTAAGCTAGTCGTGGCCCGGTGCGAGCGGGATCCGTCCTGAATCGGGTCGGGTCGTGACACATTGGACTAGGTGTACTTTCTTTATTCTACTTCTTCTATATATTGTCCTTGTATACCGCTACAATGAGTATGATAAAATAAAATCATTTTCCTATCTCTTCGCTTCCATTTTCCTTTCCTGTGAAAGTTCTCTGTTCTTTCATCCTTTGAAACATGGCAAGAATCTGAAATTCTACACCTTTGCACCCGAATTTTTTTCTTTTCCGAACAACGCCTTGACGCTTGCATACCTGAGTGTCCCGGCGTTGTGTTCTTGAGCGCCCTAGCGTTGAACGATAGAGAGCAGAGCACCACAACGGTCTAGATATGACACTGCAACGGTACAAGATAGAGGCTTGAGCGTCACAGCACTACAAGATGGAATGAATGATTTTTTTCTCGTTTTTCTGAAGTGTTGCATCCCTTATGGCTATTTTACTTTGTTTTCTCTTGTTTTTTGAGTAGTTAGACATTGAGAACAGTGCATGTGAGAAGAGAATCAAGGAGAGAGTGAGAGAGAAGAGAGAACTATACTTATTTCTCCCAATTTTCATAGTAGATTTCTTGATGTGTTGTGATTTTGTGGCTTTTTTTCCTATTTTGATTTTTATTAATGTTAAATCCTGATGTTCTTCTTTTTCACTGCTTTTACTTTCTTGCTTGTTTCGTCAGCGCGGTGGTTATTCCTCATCTCACCCCCAACATTATGTTAACTGCAACTCACATAAATTCCTCTATCTAATTCAAATCATGAACTCTAATAGTACTCATCGGAGAGAATGAACTAAAGAAAATTTGATTTTTTTTTTTTTAATCTATTAAGAATATCCTTAGCTAAAATAACATTTCCAGCAATATCACTTTCTTCCAAAAAGACCGCTTGATCAGGGTTAACAGTCTTAGAAATAACTTTTATTGTAGAGCCGAGAGCTTAATAATAACTTTACAGAAAGTATTAGTATTTTTGAAAAAATGCAGAAAGGGTTATGAATTTGGGGACCAGAGATCTCCCAAACATTTTTAAAGAATTTAGCATTGAGCCCATCAGTATCGGGTGATTTAGCATCACCCAAGGAAAACATAACATTCTTTTTATCCATCTCTATAAAGGACATATTGAGATTAAGCTTTAAAATGCAGCTCATCATGATCTATTGGTTCATAGTTTTGTCTGCCAACCAAGAAGCCTTGGATTCCAGCTTAGGTATATAATATGTATGTGAATTTGTTTTAATTGACTTATAAGACCCAAAAAAAAAAAATTTAAGTTTTAAAGAACTAAAAAGAATAATTCTTCTGCTCGAGTGATCCCCTAAATCATGGCAAATTCACGAAGGCACAGTAACCTTGAACAGCACGTATCACATTCTCGTTTAGTTACATCTACTCTTAGATTCTTTAGAGCTTAACATTTTTTTTAAAATATAGTACTCAAATATAAATTTGATTTGATGTGGTATTTACCCAACTAAACTGATTGGCAATAAACTTAACAATTCAAACTTACTAAAAAACAAGGATCAAAAGCACATATTCGTCGTTCATAACAAAGATGACATTTTTTCCCAAGAAATGCGTTTTGTTCTTCATTTTTTATACCGTTGAATGCTTAAAAAAGAGCCATTTTAGCTTTTTCAGCTTTATATTTCTATCAAAGATCCTATCCCACAATTATTTTTCTGGAGTACATATAATGCTCAAATGCACACCACCAACATAATAATAAGTGTACTAAGAAACCAGTAAAAAAGAAAAAGATATGAAGCTCCTACGACTTACAGATCACCACAAAGCAAGGAAGAAGGGCTCGTGGGTTGAGCAAATAAAGCACATCAAGACTTGAATGCCCACCAACCTTTCCTGCTAATGAATCAAAGCCTGGCAGACCAATCACTTCTTGAAGATTATCCAATGGCTTATGAATTCTCCCAGCAATTGCTCTGCAAACCAGCAAGGCCTTCTTCGGCAAAGGTTTTTCTTTGCTTGTCTCAATGGATTCAAATGCTCTTTCGCTTGTCGAAGCCGTGAATACTCCCACCCCTTCATTCATATCCCATATTACAGAAAAACCGAGCTTTATGATCCGGCAAACATTACAGTTCTCTGATGAGCACAGGCTTGAGGAACCATTAACGCCTAAAGAACAAGAAATTGTAGTGCCATGAAACCTCAGAAGCTCATTTCCATCAGCTATGCAGCGCGCATGCTTCTTTTGAAGCTTGCTAGCTCTGGCCTTCACTGATTCCCTGTATTTTTCAAAGTTAGCTAGAGTTTTCTGCATGTTATGAACTTTTAATATCTTCTCTATAATTAGGCAACTTCTGTCAGACTGATCTGAAAAGCTTGCTTGGCATATTTTCTCAACAATCTTTTTGGAGGACTCGCCTTCTTCTAGTTCAGTAACTGCAAATATATGAAGAAAAATGAGACTAATAAGCTTTTGAGATAAGTATCTAGGCTACTTGAGGCCAAGGATATATATATATTGGATAGTAAATAAGGATGAATTGTTGATAATTGCAAGTAATTTGATCATTAGTATAAGTGTAAATGATCTGATGAGAGATAATTGTATCAGATTAGGTTCATAATAGTAAAGGCTATATTAAAAAGATCAACCTAATTCAATCAATCAAAAGAAGAAAGAAAACAAGAAAAAGTATCATGTACTTGAAAATGAAGGATGGGTTAAGTTCTTTTCAGTCCCCTCCCTCTATTTTGAAAGGGAAAAATAATCCAACTTTTCATCTCCAATAGAACAAATTTCAAAACAGAAATAAAGTTTCTGTAGGACAGATTACGTACGAGTGAATCCATCAAATATGAACCTTTAAAATCATCACAAGAACAATATTTTGGGTATGGTAAAACAACACTAAGGTTTTTTTTTTTTTTCTTAAAGGACATTGAGAAACTGATGTTAACAAGATGCTTTCTGAATTATGTTTGGGATGACTTTTTTACTGCTTCTTGAAGTAAATTTTTAATACAAAATTAATTTTTTGTATAATAAAACTTATTTAATAAACAGCAGCAAGAAAGCCGTTCCAAACTAAGTGTTTGTTTGGGATGATTTTCTTAATGCTTTTCTTAGTTTGGGATGGTTTTCTTACTGTTTCTTAAAGCAGTTTTTTTTGTTAAAAACTTAAAATTTTTGTACTAGAAAACTTCTTTAAAAAGCAATAAGAAAGCCATCCTAAAGTAAGCCTAAGTCTAATCTATTTCAAAACTCTGAAGCAAATCTGCCAAAATCAATTCAATTTTAGTTTATGGCACTTTGTCATAAGTTTACGCCAATGAAACGCATGTAAAGAGCTGAATCACATCTGTGCTAAATCAATGCAAAACCTGAACTCAGATATATAATTTTAAAGTTTAATCAATCAAAAACTTTTAAGAACACTATCTTTGTGGAGAATAATTTGCAGTTTTATGTACCCAGCAACAGTTTAATATTTTTAGTTTAATAGCTTTGGCTAACAGAGAAGCTATACCAAAAAAAAAATAAAAAATATCAGAGCTCAAAAGAAGAATCTAACCTGCATGATTGCAGACATGGTGATCTTCCAGAGCCTGCCATTTCTTAAACTCCTCTCCACAATAATAACAAGCCAATGCACCATAACTCCCATTAGCCTCAATCTCCTGACCTTCGTTTATCTCAATCCCTCCAGAAAAGGAATAAGAAACCTTATCCTTCTTCCTCCTAGAACAGGCAGCCATCCCCTCTTCTCCCAAAGCAGAACAATTTTGAATGCCAGCTCTCCCACGACCCATCAATCCGTGATCAACCAAAGGCCCGCCCCCACAACTATAAGACCCAAATCCGCCGCCGCCATGACAGGCAGCGATTTTCACCTCGTTGCCGGAGACGGAAGCGAGGACCTCGTGGGTCAGCGGGTGGACTAAATCGCTACTCCCAACGGACCTCGGGCTGCAGCTAGATGTCATCGGCGGATCGGGAGGGACATGGCTTCCATGGATGACGTCTTTGAGAATCGTGACGGACGGCGAGCAACTAGAACACCAAGGGGAGGTCTTCTTCTTAGTGGTGTAATTAAGATGGATTCCTTTGCCTTTCCTCTCCGGCTCGTGAACCTGGCCAGCTTCCGACTTGCATTGCAGAGATTTCTTTATAGCAAACCAAATCCCCGTCATCTTCTTTTTTCTCTCCCAATGAGGTCAAAAAGGGTTGGTGTTGGATTGAAATCCTTTCAGCGGCTTCTAGATGGTAGCAAGATTGCTTCTTTCGATGCTGACCCAAAAATATGATCTTTTTGCCTTGGAAGAACTTCTGATGGACAGAGAGCGAGAGAGGATTTGAAGTTACTTGGGGAGATGAAGTGTTGAATGGTTTATGAGGATTTTTGTTTGTTGAATGGAAATGGGGTTGAAATTAGCCGTTGGAAGGAGGAACCAGTGAACAAGAATCACAGAAAAGCCACTATGATTTAGAGTAACTTATTTCTTATTCCGTTTGTATCCTCTGTATCTTTAATTAAGGTGTAAATTCGTGGCGTACATCGAGGAATTTTAAATCTTCGGTGACGATTCCATTGAATTTCTTGAAGTCATTAAAGAAGGCCAATCGTGGATTGCTTTTGAATATATGTAGATTAAAATAAAAATTATATCTGGACATTTGATAAATTTAAAAATTATAAATTTTAATTTGAGATTAATATAATATAAAATTTTCAAATATAATATTAATATAAGAATAAATTAAATAAATTTTATGTCCATTATTACAATATTTACTAATTTATATTAAAATATCATAATATAAAATTTTTAATGATAGATATTTTGATACAAATTATATCTTGATGGATTTAAAAATTATTAGATTTATTTTACAATTAATATTGCATATCAATAAAGATAATACTTTAGACTAATTTTAAAATAAATTCAATGGTTTAATTTTAGGTTAATATAATTTATATTAGATTATTCCAAAACTACTTTTATTAAAAAAAATGAAGCCCTTTTCAATTAAATTTTTATTTATAGAATATTTATCATAAATTTAAAGTCATCCTAAAATGATTTTATGTATGATAATAAATTTGATTATTTGAAAATCATTTTTTTTTACACAAAGATTGAAACTCAAGACCTCTTAATTGGAAGTCTAAGCTCCCAATCAACAAGCCAAGGTGAGCTATGTATTTTAAAATCATCATAAACAATTTTTAATTTTTTTTTTTTTTTTGCATATTCTCTTTGCTAACTTATTTAGGCTTTGTTTATTATTGATTTTATCTTTTTTTTATTTTTATTTAGTATTTTATTATTTTTTACTATTTTGATAAATAATAAATATATTTCAACTTATAGACGCTTTATTGAAAAAAAAAATAGTACCACTATATGAAGAAATATTCTCGATGCTGCTCAGAGACTATGAGGGGTTGAAAAAAATGGGTTGAGGTCGGATCCAATTTAGTCAATTTAAATATGACTCATTTACTAAATGTGTCATAAAAGTGGATCAAAACCTGATCTGGTAAAACCCAAACATAACCTAATAAACCGTTTTAAGGAAAAAAATATTTTTATTAACTTGTTAATCATAAAATTTTAATTAATTTATGCAGATTAAAAATATTATATCAACAAATAAAAAATTAAAAGAAAAAACATTAAATGAGTCATTTTCAAATCAAAATTGGATTGTTAGGACAACTCAAATAGGATGAATTTGATAAATGGGTTGAAATGCATAACCCAACTTCAACCCATTTATTAAACAGTTCAACACGAATAAAAATTTTTTCAAGACAGATTCAAATCAATTTGGCAAGTGGGGTCATTTAGGGATAAATAAAATTCAGCTGCTTATAAAACATATTATTTTCAAGAAAAAAAAATCTTTAAAATATTCTTAAATTATTTTGTTGCATATTTTTCTCTCTCCTCTCTTTTATAATATCTCTGCGTAGCAATTTTTAAGCACTCTCTCTTCGTTCTTGTAAACATTCTTCTAACGACTGTCATATTCTGCTAATTTTTTATTTAATTTTGTTTCTGTAACTGTCCATCCTCCATCAATTGTTTCAAGCCCGCATGTGTTTCAATATATTATTAAATAATTAAAAAGATTCAATAAAAAAATTATTATCAAGATTTTAAAATTACGAGACTGATAAAATGTAAGAAATAAGAAAAGCGTTTAAGACCATCTCCACCGGAAAATCGCATTTTTCATTTCAAAATGTCAAGATTCATCTCCAATCGAACTCCATTTTGCGAAGATAACGATCTTTCTCTTTTTTCGCGTGTTTCTTGGATAGAAACAGAAAAATAGCAATGATGAACATTGCAACGTCAACCTGCAAGAAAATAGCGGAAGTTTTACAGTTCAATCTGAGCTTCGAAGTGACGGCATTCAAGCGTTTGGAGTTCAAGGGAGATAGCTCTAAGTCCTATAAAATTTTGAAATTGCAAGAATCCCTATATCACTTCAGTTTCACGATTCGAAATTCAAGAACGCATAAAAATGACACGAAGGCTCCAAAGAAAAATTTATTAAGATCCATATTCACAAACTAAGAGTCTAAAAGATCGAGAAATCAGTGAAATGGAGACCACATTCGCGTTGAAAGAATAATGCTTATTTCCGCCGGCGAGCTCACTTCTTGTCTTCCTTCTTCGGACGTGAAGACGCCGGCTTCTTCGCACCCCAAGACGCCACCTTCGTAGTACCCGAAGACGCCGCCTTCGGAGTACCTGGCGAAGACGCCTTCATCTTGCCCGAAGACGCCGCCTTCGGAGTACCTGGCGAAGAAGCCTTCATCTTGCCCGAAGACGCCGTCTTCGGAGTACCTGGCGGCGACGTCTCCTTCGTACCCGAGGACGCCGCCTCCTTCGCACCCGAGGACGCAGCCTCCTTCGTACCCGAGGACCCCGCCTCCTTCGTACCCGAGGATGCCGCCTCCTTCATACCGGAGGACGCCGCCTTCTTCCGAAGGGGCTTGAGTTGGGCACTGGACGTGCCGCCGCCGCTGCTGCTAAAAATAACGTGCCCCAAAAGCTTCGATAATTCCGTGTCACTCCGAACGGAGAGCTCGATGTGGCGCGGCGAGATTCGGCGCCGGTGGTTGTCAATCGCTGCATTTCCAGCCAGCTCAAGAACCTATAAGGACGACGACAAAGAAATATGAAAAGAGAATTTCGGATTGGATTGGAAGAAAGTGAAGATAATTTGAGGGATACCTCACGGGTGAGGTATTCAAGGATGGCGGCGATGTAAACTGGGGCGCCATATCCGACACGGTCGGTGTACTTTCCGTCCTTGAGTTTTTTGGCGATCCGATCGACGGAGAAAGTGAGGCCGGCCCGGGCGCTCCTCGACTTCTCATACTTTATGGGAGACATTTCGCAGATTCTCGAGGCGAGAGAGAGCGATTGCGGGAGGTCCAGAGAAGGAGAAGCACGGATGCGAGAACAGAGAGTTGTAATATTGCGCCAAAGAACTCATATGGGCGCTCAAGTAGGATTCTAAATCCGGATTTTAAGGATTTCTCTGATTAAAATATATTATTATATTTATTTATATTGTAATTGAATGTAATATATTCTATTTAACCCAATTAAATAAATAATAATAATTTATTAAAAATGATATTGCTAAGAATTATTAAAAAAAATATTAATATATATTATTATTACATCCTATCATATGGTAATAGGGGTGTCAATTCGGGTCGACGGGTCGGGTTCGAGTTGAACCCGAGTTGACCCGGATTTAAACGGGTCAACCTGAACCCAACTCGTTTTTGCAAACGAGTCGGACTTTTCAACCCGAACCTGACCCGGCCGGGGTTGACACGACCGACCCGCGCGGCAGAGAACGGAGCTCGCGACAGTGGAGTGTGGATGAAGTCCGCTGGACCACGCGTGCGGAAGGAGTCCGTTGGACCACGCGTGCGGAAGGAGTCCGCTGGACCAAGCGACCGCACGAGTTCGGACTTCGAATGGAGTCCGGGTTCGGCATTCCGCGGGACCGCATCGCGCGTCCGAGACTGAGTCCGCGGGATCGAATGCACGGCAGCGCAGCAGCGGGCGACGGCGTGAGCGCGTGACCGTGCGAGCGCGGCAACGGCGAACCCGAATTTTTCGTGTCAGTATCGGGTTGATTTCGGGTTTTCGGGTCAACCCGAACCCGACCCGTATTTGAAACGGGTCAAAAATCTGAACACGAACCCAACCCGTTTGCTAAACGGGTCAACCCGAACCCGAATTTTTCCAAATCAGGTTTCGGGTCGGGTCAAAAATTGACACCCCTATATGGTAACTGAAAAAATGCTCCTCTTCTTTAACAATATCAAACATCATATTAAAAATAGCAATATGCTTTTCATTGTTGAGGAATACATAATCCACAAAGAAACACAATCCATATTTGTATATCATCTACCAAAATACAATCCCTAAAACTTTTATCAATGCCTATAATTTTAAAGTTTTATCCTCGTCAAAATAGTTCTCGAGCAAAAGATTCTCCTGATGTTATTTAGCTCGTCCTAAGATGAGAATTCTCAAATTTGGAACCCAATTATGTAGGCTAATTCAAAAATGTCAAATGTGACGCTCTTCCCTTCACTGTTTAACATAATAGAATATCCCTCATTTCCATAGTAATCAATAATCTTCGATAACAATTGATAAATCAAAGCACAAAATAAATGTATTTCAAGAGTTATGAATAGCTAAGCAAAAGCAAATTTTTAGCTTTCATCGAGAGTCTAAAATTGTTTAACCAACTTATTCATCATACCTCTAGCTCTATATATACATAGCAAGAGCATCCTAATGCTTCTCATCTGACATTATTAGACCAAGTATTTATACACAATAAAAACAAAACTAAAATAAGCAAAATACAGCATTGTTCAGCTCAAAGATTCGTTTATTGTGATTTAATCATAATTGAAGTTATTTCAAGGGTAGATTATTATAAGGTCATCCTTCAAGAACTCATCTAATAAGATTTGATGCATGTTCTATCACAATTCAAAGATTCGTTTATTGTGATTTAATCATTGTTCATCCTTTAAAGGTCGAATCCCATCAAGAGGCGATACTCCCTTGAAGTCCCGACATATCTGCAAAGTGTGTGAAAGTCAAGAACATGAACAAACAAAGGTCGAGCGAAATCCGAGGCAACTCTAACACATCCGAACATATTTTTCAAGAAAATAATCAACATATTTATTTTTCCAATTTTGTGGATCATAAGCATATAGAGCTTTTTTTGTTTCAAACGCTTACTCTCTCTTGTCTACTCATAAACATCCTTCTAACTAATGACATATTCTCTTCATTCTTTTAGTTTTTATTTTTGTTTCTACAATTTCTATACTCTGTCACGTTCATCTGCATTTCAAAATATTATTTGTTATTTAAGAAGCTTTAAAAAAGTATAGTTTCCTCGCGGCTAATTTAAAAACAGAGAAATTAAGCAACAAGTACTTAGAGATTAGAGATTGTGATACTTACCAGTAACTTTGATAATTTTTTTTTAATTATCATCAAGAATTTTAAAATTAAATTCCACTAATATCAAATTTACGGCGCAGGATGAGATTGGATTAAATGAATGAAATGAAAAAATAGACTGATTACGTAAAAATTTCAATTTACAAGAATTTCTGCATCACTTCTATGACACAATTGAAAATTTCGCAACATATAAACCTAACAGAAAGTGTCAAATTCTACGCTTAATTTTCAAATATAGTATTCAGTATTCACATCAATCTGCCATCGACATTCTCCAAACAAAATTTTATTAACCCTAACAGCCCAAAGAATTGATCAATATTCACAAACACAAAAAACGATCAGTCAGTAAAACAGAGACGACGTACGCGTTGAATGAACCCGGCCATGGCCGCCATTTTGATGACCATTTTGATGACAAATAGAATTTGATTCAAAAAGAAAAGCAGTAAAATACCAATAAGCAAATCTTACCAGTAAGCAAATCTTAATTTCAGCCAATCAAATTCTATTTGTCATCAAAATGGTCATAAAAGTGAATTGTATTGACTTGCGAGTAAACAGTGGGAAAAACCTTAATTTCAGCCAATCCACATTTTGATAACAAATAGAATTTGATTCAAAAAGAAAAGCAGTAAAATACCAATACAGAGAGAAAGATACAATAATAATCATATTTAAATTGTAAACGCATGAAATTTAAGAAAAAAGATTCAACGCCAAGCTCAGCTTGGAATATATTCACATCAAACAGATTTTCAATTAGCAAACAAGGAAACCCTAATTCAAACACTAATCATAACCACAAATCTACTATTCCACGAGAACACAACGCGACACCAAATCAGAGAGAGCACGTCAAAAGAATTATGGTAATTTCCGCCGGCGAGCTCAGCTATCGTCGGCGTTCTTGGAACTCATGAAAGACGTCCTTTTGGGAAGAAGCATACTGTGAATATTGGGCATGACTCCACTATTGGCAATGGTGGCGCGTCCAAGAAGCCTCGTGAGCTCCTCGTCATTCCTAACGGCGAGCTGGATGTGGCGTGGCACGATCCGGCTCTTCTTGTTGTCTCTGGCTGCATTTCCGGCCAGCTCAAGAATCTGCAAGGAATTGAAGGGAGAGAGGAAAAAACCAAATCATAAAAGAGAATCTGCACTGGATGCTAATATCAGGGAGTTCGTTAGCAAACTCTAAATTACCTCTGCAGAGAGGTACTCGAGAACTGCGGCGAGGTAAACCGGAGCGCCACCTCCGACGCGCTCTGCGTAACGACCGGTCTTAAGGAAACGAGAGATACGACCGACGGGGAATTGAAGGCCGGCCTTGCTGCTCCTCGAAGATGACTTCTTGGATTGTGACAAGCCGATAGATTTCCCCCTTCCAGCCATTGCTAGAGAATCTCGAGTCGCGATTAAGTGAGAAGAATGAGCGAACAGAGAGAGGAAGAGATTGAGCGTGGGGGGAAGCACGGTTGGGCAGGCTTTTATACTTTTGGCGATTCAAATAGAACCTAGACCAATGAATGGAAAGCACGCGGATTCTTGTTTGTACCGTTCGATTTTGTTGAATTGGACGGTTTGATTGCAGTCACTTCACGTAATTCTGCCTGCTGCTTTAAGGTGCCCGGTCTCAGTATTCAGGGTAGTTGGAATTTATATTTAGTCGCTGAGGGCATCTCCAAACGAGCGTATGCCGTCCGTCCGTCGTTCCAACCGAACGTAAAAATTTTCGTCATTTACTTGCAGGTGAACAGTGTGACGCCAATATTGGCGTCGCACTGTTCACCCACGCCATTTTACTCTCTCAACCGGTAAAACACGCGAAAGGGAGAAGATCGTTAACTTCCGAAAAACATCTAAAATGGTGTTCGATTGGAGCAGCACCACACCATTTTGGAGTTCTACATTATTTTGCCGTAAATTTTGGAGTTCTATTGAAAATATAAATATATAATTAAAATTCAGAAGAAAACAAATCATAAAACCATTGTGAAGAATGGTGAAAGCATTCCAGTGTAGTAATTGAAGGATTTTTTTTTTTTTTTAATATTATGAGTTAAGTCATATAATTTAAATTTTATTTTTCATCATTTCAAAATTAATATTAGGGTTATTTGGGTTTTATTGGATCCATATAAATATTCAATAATGTCTAGCTCGATCAAAAATACTTTTATTAAGACGAAGATAATGAAATTAGAAGCAGATGTTGATGCGGGTAATAAAGATGATGATTTATGCACCAATATTCTACAATCCATGGAAAATTTAAATATTTCTATGGATCCTATAGAATTGGATGATTTCTGTTAAACACAACAGCTAAAGTGTTTATTTATATTTTCTATTTCTCTTTTTACATGTGTAATAGGTTTATTGGGCTGCTGGCTCTAGCTATGTTCTGAGCCTATATAATAGGATATGTACTGATGTAATTCATTCAGATAATATAATTTTCTTTCCTCTTCTTTCTGTCTCTGTTTCCTCTGTCTTCTGCTTGTTCTATCCAGCGCTTTACAGAGACTTTCATGGTATCAGAGCGGGACATCGATTGATCCCTTCTTCCTCAAATCTCTTTTTCGGTTGCTATGGCAACCTCCTCTACTTCCGCCGCGTCCGAAACTCGTCACGGCTCCGACACTCATTCAGAAACTCATACTCATCACCAACTCAAGTTCTTGATGAATCACATCAAAGGTATCTCCCTTACCCTCAATGCCGAAAACTTTCTCATATGGAGATCTCAAATCTTCAAGCTCTTTAAAGCAAATGGCTTTGAAGGCTTTCTTGATGGAAGTTGTCCCTGTCTCGACTCGTCGACTTCCACTTCCGACACCGAAATGTCATTCCAATCTTGGAATCACATTGATCAAAATTTGGCTGCTGCGCTTTACTCGGTTATCTCACCTAGCATTCTCCCTTACGTTCTCTCGCTCGATCACTGTACGGAGATCTGGGACACCATCGCTCGTCGCCTTCAATCTAACACCCGGTCCCGCACTATTCAGTTGCGTAACGAACTCCACCACCTCTCCATGAAAAATCAAACCATGCCCCAATATCTTCTTGTGGTCAAATCTATTGTAGATGCCATCGCCGCTACTGGGTCTCCTTTAGACCCCGAGGAAATTATCTTCTACACTCTCAATGGCCTTCCGATTCAATACCAATCTTTCAAAACGGCCATTCATACCAACCTCCAGCCTCTTAGTCTAGACGACCTGTATACCCTTCTTTGCAGCGAAGAACTTAACCTGGCTCAAGAAACCACCACTGCACTCCAAAATCTCCACCTTAATGATCCTACAACAGCTCTGGCGGCTTACCGTGGACGAGGTCGTGCAAGAACCCAATCAGGCCGAGAAATAACCTCAAATCGAGGTCGCACTCGCTCGGACAAACCTTCTTCCAGCAGCATTACTTGCCAGATTTGTGCCAAACCTGAGCACTCCGCAATCAAGTGCTGGTATCGTAATGACCCATCGTACACAGAAGAAACGACCAAAACTGCTCTATTTACACCTTCCGATTCCAATGGCAACGCAGCGGATTGGTTTCTTGATAGTGGGGCTTCTACCCATTTGACGTCCGACCAGTCCAACCTTCAAACCGGACGTCCCTATAACAGCAACCAACAAATCACGATTGGAAATGGATATCAACTTCCGATACAGCACATTGGTAAAGGTATTCTTCCCACTCCACAAGGTAATCTACATC
Source organism: Dendrobium catenatum (assembly GCF_001605985.2). Lineage (NCBI taxonomy): Eukaryota > Viridiplantae > Streptophyta > Magnoliopsida > Asparagales > Orchidaceae > Dendrobium > Dendrobium catenatum. The sequence continues at coordinate 18,876,824 of NW_021319178.1, forward strand.
TACATCATTTGCTTTACGTACCCAATCTCTCGTTTAATCTTATTTCGATTTACCGCTTAACGAAAGATAACAATTGCTCTGTCAAGTTCTCTGCTCATGATTTTCAAATCCAGGACTCGAAGACGGATCACACTCTACTCAAGGGTCCTTGCCTTAACGGGCTTTATCCCATCCGCTCCCCGTCTTCTCTACCTAATCTCGCGTTATTCTCCGCTCAACAAATACCTGGCCTGTGGCATAAACGTCTCGGACACCCGGCTTCACAAACGCTTACTGCTGTTCGGAAATTCATTCCGTCTCTGTGTAACAATTCGAACAATAATCACTTTTGTAATGCCTGTAATTTGGCCAAAAGCCACCGCTTAGTGTTTTCCCCTTCTACTTCTTTTAGTACGCAATGTTTTGATTTGCTTCATTCCGATGTCTGGGGGCCGTCTCCCACGACCTCCTCTCATGGATATAAGTACTACGTTTCGTTTATTGACGATTACTCTAGATACTGTTGGACTTTTCCGTTATTTCACAAATATGAGGCGTTTGATAAGTTCCTTGAACTTCATAATTTGATTAAAAAATCAATTTAATAAAACCATTAAAATTTTTCGTTCTAACGGTGGAGGCGAGTTCATCAACCACAAGTTTTGCAGCCTCTTCAAAAATCTGGGTATTATACATCAATTTACCTGCCCCTATACGCCGGCTCAAAACAGTGTCGCCGAACGTAAACATCGGCATATATTAGAGACTATGAGAAGTCTTCTCATCGACGCAAACCTTCCCAACACGCTCTGGGTTGAAGCATTAAACACAGCAGTATATTTGATCAATAGACTTCCTTCTCGCTCACTACAGGGAAAGACTCCGTTCCAACTTATGTATCATAAAATACCCGCCTACAATCACCTAAAAATATTTGGGTGTCTCTGCTACCCGTGGACTAAGCCATACAACACAAACAAATTGTCCCCTTTATCCACGGCTTGTGTTTTTATTGGATACGCTTCATCACAGAAAGGGTACCGGTGTCTTGATCCAAAAATTGGATTCGTCTACATATCAAGGCACGTCGTCTTCAACGAAGGTATATTTCCTTTTACTTCATCCTCTCGAACTGCCTGCACGACTAAATCTGCAGACTTCATCCCTTCGTTATTATTGGTTCCTACCGGATCACACCACAACATATCTCGTTTACCACCAGTCATCCAACAAAAGGTTACCAATTGTCCTGTTATGACTAATCTCGCTCCAAACTGTTCCGCCAATACCTCTCCTCATCCAGAATCGGTCTCAATTATTCCAATCCAACAACTCAGCAACCAGACAGGTCACACAATGCTGACAAGATCTAAATCCGGTCATTCTAAACCAAAGCAGATATTCAGTCTCCTCCATGCTGAATCCGATCCAACATGTTACAAAGAAGCGGTAAGGCTTAAGCATTGGCAGCAGGCAATGCAAGAAGAATTCGATGCTCTCCAACTTCAGAATACGTGGGAGCTAGTCCCTCCCTATCCATCCCAAAACATTCTTGGATGTCGTTGGACATACCGCACCAAATACTTAGCTTATGGATATGTAGCACGATACAAGGCTAGACTAGTGGCTCAAGGCTTCAATCAAGAACAAGGAATTGACTATGATGAAACTTTTAGTCCTGTAGCCAAGATGCCAACAGTCCGATTCCTTATAACCGTTGCTCTTCATCACCATTGGCCTCTACACCAGTTAGATGTCTCCAACGCGTTTCTTTACGGGACTCTTACTCACACCGTTTATATGAAACAACCCGTCGGATTCATTGATCAAACTCATCCAAACTATGTTTGTCGTCTTAAGAAGGATCTTTACGGACTCAAACAGTCCCCACGAGAATGGTTCGCCACTTTATCCGGTCACCTTCAATCTCTCGGTTTCAAACTCAGTTCTTCGGACCCGTCCCTCCTCATCTACAATAACAACGGAGTTCACATGTTCTTCCTAGTCTACGTTGACGACATTCTTCTCACCGGATCCTGTCCTACTACAATCAAGAAGCTCCTTGACAATTTAAAGGCTATGTTCACAATGCGGGATCTCGGTTCCTTATCCCAATTTCTGGGTATTCAAGCCACCGCCACGTCATATGGTCTTCATCTCTCTCAAAGTCAATTCGCACAAAGCATTCTCACACGCGCAGGTATGAGCAATTGCAAACCCATATCTACTCCATCCACTTTAAAAGGTTGCAGTTCTACTGATCTAACCGCTGCTTATTCTAATCATACGTTCTATCGACAACTCGCCGGAAGTCTTCAATATCTTACTCTCACCCGACCGGACATTGCCTTCCCCATCAACAAGATATGCCAACATATGCAAAATCCAACAATTTTGCATTTCGGAGCTCTCAAAAGACTTATGCGGTACATACAAGGCACTCTACATTTCGGCATTCCTCTCTTCCGGGATAAACCCATTCTGCATTCTTACGCCGACTCCGACTGGGCAGGCGATACAAAAGATAGAAAATCTATCTCCGGCTATTGTAATTTCCTCGGTTCATCACTTATTTCATGGAGCGTAAAGAAGCAAAATGCCGTCGCTCAGTCCTCCACGGAAGCCGAATATCGCTCCATTGCATCGCGGCAACAGAGATAACTTGGATTCGCCGGCTACTCCAAGAACTGAACTGCACTCAAAATTCAGCCACCACCCTATTCTGTGACAATACCTTAGCCATAGCGTTGGCAAACAACTCTGTTTTTCACGCTAGAACAAAGCATATTGAGGTGGATTGTCACTATATTCGCAGTTGTATTAAGGATCAAACTATCCAACTTCAATACATATCTACTCAAAATCAACTAGCTGACTTACTTACCAAACCTCTTCCATCACCTCGTTTTAAATTTCTTGTAAACAAGCTGGTACAACAAAAGGAAGCACCAGCTTGAGGGGGGGATGTTAAACACAACAGCTAAAGTGTTTATTTATATTTTCTATTTCTCTTTTTACACGTCTAATAGGTTTATTGGGCTGCTGGCTCTAGCTATGTTCTGAGCCTATATAATAGGATATGTACTGATGTAATTCATTCAGATAATATAATTTTCTTTCCTCTTCTTTCTGTCTATGTTTCCTCTGTCTTCTGCTTGTTCTATCCAACGCTTTACAGAGGCTTTCAATTTCATCCATGTCAACGATGAAAATAGTGAAGAATACGCTGAAGTTGTATTGGAAGATGTTGAAGAACTTTTGGAATCCATAAAATTTGATGAGACAAAGCGTGATGATCTGGATCCTCAAGAAGAGTTGTAGTCTATTCATAATCAAGTTCTTAACTTAGAGGATCAACTGCTCTGCTCTGAGGTACAAGAGGAAGGTGGAGATACATTTGATGTTCGTAGAAAATCTTTTGTACTGTTTTCAGATAAATGTTTGGGCGATCACCCTCAACGTAAAAGATAAGAAATTACAAAACTTACGTCAAATGATCATTCATGACATATTAAGTTATAAATGTTGAACCCTATGTTTTTGTTCAAATTTTGTGTACTTAGCTAGGATGCATGCTAAAACGGGTGTGTACTTAAGTGGGAGGCTACTGTATAAGGGCTGCACCCATAATTTCCAAAAAAAAAAAAAAAATCAATTATTTTCTTGTTATTGGTTTCCTTTATTTTAGTCTTTGTATTACATCGACATTTATTACGTATATTAATTCACTTTCTTTTTTTTTTCATTTAATATACATGCATTAAATTGATTTATGATCAGGTGTATTAATTAAATTTCCTTTTGATTGTTTTCATTTAATCTTTGCATTAAATTGACAATCACCAAGGGTGTTAATTCACTTTCCTTATGATTTTTTTGTATTTAATATATTTATTAAATTAATATTCATTATGAGTATTAATTTAATTTCCTTTTTCTTTACCATTTTATATCTATAAATATTGTACAAAACTTATAATACAAAATTAAGTAAAATTTTTCTTTCCCCCGAATTATCTTTCTCATCTTCCTCGAAATTCATCCATCATTGGGGAACGGGTTATAACTAATAATAACCTAAAGCAATGCATCGTAGAATAAAGTTGTCAAATATAATTTGACTACATGAGTAATTTTACCGAAGAATGTCAGCCAATAAAGCTATAAAGCTTTCCCAACCTCAAGAGGTTATCATCAAGCGCCAAACTAGGTTCCGCTCAGGGGGGGAAGCAATTTCTACCCCTTAAAAAATAAGAGAGGGGCATTTAAGTAATTTACCCCCTAAGGCGGTAGGAAGAGTGCCGTGGCGTGTCTCTCGTGAACTCCCCTCCCAATCCCGCCCCTTGAATTAATATTCATTACGACGTTTTGCTCCACTACTTTCATTCTTATTTCTTAGTTATAATTTCATAATGGTCAAGCATTTTCCTTGATTTTTTTTTTTTTTGCTCTTTCACTGTTTCACATAAAGCTATTTATTTTATTGTTAAATATATATTTGCTTCAAACATATTTTTTTCCAATGTAGCATTTTTGTATTCACACATTTTTTTCAAATATTCTAGAATAGATTAGTTTGTATTCATTTTGATTCCAAACGAAATATTTACATGAGAAATAAAGAAGTTCTTCATAGTTCATTGTTGTGGAATTTATATTGATAAAAAAAGATTGATCTAGCTTACCTTCAAAGAGAAAAAGAGAACAGAAATTAACTTCCTAATTTCATTACCAAATTCCTACTTATCAAATAGATAAAGCAAGATCAAAATTCACAGATTCAAGACTAAAACATGAGAAGTGAATTCAATAAACCTCAAATTTGCAATAATATATCTGAACTGACAACAGAGAGCAGACATGCAAAACAGTGTCTTGCATCCCACAATAAAAAACAAGTTTGGAAGTTTATGAATAATAAAATTGTAATTTAAACAAAACCTCAAAATTAGGGCGAATTATTACGTCCGGTCACCGGACGTCTGGACATCCAATACAGACGCACCACGTCACTCGAATATACTGGGTCCCGATGTATTTTGGTGATGTGACAGGTCTGAATTGGTGTCCGGACGAATCCAAACACCGGACGTAATAATTTGCCCAAAACCAGGGGCGAATTCACGTTGGGAGCCCTATGGCACGGCCCCCCACAAGCTGCATAACAACTACCTAATTAAGATCTAATTAAAGCTATTTATGGTAATTAAATTATACAAAAGAAGAGCTTTAGATTTTTTTCCTTCAGCCTTCTTCAAATTCTACTTCACGCATGCATGCGGCAGTCGGCACGCTTCATGTTCATCAAATTGACCTCAATAAAGTAGTCGTTCTCTATTTTTTAAAACAGGACATTTTACTTATAAACCTACGTTGCAAACGCATACTGGCCCTGATGCTCGTTTGGTTCTCCTTCCTCCTCCTCCAGTCTCGAGGTAATAGTCTCTCTCTCTCTCTCTCTCTCTCTCTCTCTCTCTCTCTCTCTCTCTCACGCACACATTCACTCACATCTCAAACTGTCTTCTACCATAAAACATGACTTTTATTTTACAGAATGGCACAGTGGTTTGCAGCACCTTCTATTAGACCATCTCCAACCAGAACGGAGGCCCTCATGAGTCGCAACCGAACGCCTTTTCCTCCGCCATTTTATCGCGGATGAACAGTGCTACGCCAAGCACTCCAATATTGGCGTAGCACTGTTCATCCGCGCCATTTTTTTGTCTCTATCAAACTTGCGGAAGAAATGCGCAAAAGAAAAGAGCGACAGTTAGGGGGGCAAAATGACGTTCGATTGGAAATAAATCACGAACTTTTTAATTTCACTGCATTTTACAATGAAAAAAGAGATTTTTGGTTGGAGATTACCTCAGCTCTTCAACATCCTTCAGGTTGAGGAACCCATTTCACGGTCGTCTTCATTTTTGAATTAAAAAGGTTGCTTTATGGAAAATAATTCAATATAAAAAGGTAAATAGTGGCAAGAGAGTAGGTCAAGGCGTCAGCGAGGAGAATGGAGTGCGTTTGCGAGGCGTCAATTGAGTGAAGCGCGCTTCAAGTACTCTTGTTATGCGCTTTCTGTGGTCTCCTTGCCGGCACCGTCGATGGCCTTCTGCGCTCCTATGGAGGCTTCATCCTTGGACCTTTATTACTCGAGATTGGCCTAATACCCCAGGTGAGCTATCCTCTTTTCTCTATCTCCATTTAGGTCTGTCCTTATGTCTTTTTATCGGTTTGGTTTGAATTATTTTTTCAAAGTTGAATCTATATATGGGGTCATCTTTTAAAAAAATATTCAATGATGATTTTATAACTGTGCTGCTATCTTTTCAAATATTCGATGAGGATCACATGATTTAGGAATTATTTGGATTAGTGATATCTAATATCAACTCTGTTGTTTAACTTAATGTCAATGTATTTTAATACATCTAATATATCAAAAATAGCATTCATATTTTTATTTTTATGTATATTAGAGCTCGCTCAAAATAATCATCTTGATATTTGAAGAAATATCATCAATGTGTTTTAATATAGATGTTATTTACAAGTTAATATAATATTTAGTATTTGATCGAAATCATTAATAACTTGAGCTCCCACATGAACAAAATTCTGGCTCCGCCCCTGTTCAAAACTTCCACAGAAGTCCAACATAACTCCATATTTCCATTCTAAAAGAATTAAGAACAAGTAGATCAAACCTAAGCATTTTTGCCCTTTCTTTACGGATTTGATTTACATAAGAGACTGAAAATGAGAAAACATTCAGAAGTTTAATAACTAGGATTACCATCTTTAAAAAAGTTCATTTTTATTTGCATGATTTGGAAGAAAACAAAGCAGTTTAAGCCCATAGAGGACTCGAAACCTGAGTTAAACACTGAAAGTATGGAAACACTAAATTTTTCGTTTCAAAATTATGTGTTTGGTGTGTTTCATTTCAAAATTAGAGTTAGTCTTTGACCAACACGTGCCTCAATGTGGTTGAATTAGATGTGCAAGCAATCTTTGGTTAAATAAAAAATTTAGGTAATAAATAAAATTTCATATTATCATTATGATTTTATAATATATACCTAATATTCAATTTAGTCCTAAATACCTTTTTAGGACTTCATAGATGGAACATTATTTAAAGAAGAAAGAACATGTAGAGATCGCCTTGATCGATCTCCTAGCTGACCATAGACTCCAACCTTCAATATGGAATTACAATGTGAATGATAGGGACAAATTCAAACTTATCTTTTGAAGTGATCCCATCAACCTAGAAGTCATCAATTCTCTCAAATATTAATTATGAATATTGCACGTAGGTTTAACAGTAAATAGTTTGAAGAATATGATGATTGGTTAGAGTACATCATACATAAAAACATTATTTATGTAAATTAGATCTGTAGTGTGAGGGCAAAAATGTTGATGTTTTATCTACTTGTTCTTAATTCTTTTAGAATGGGAATATGTAATTATTTTGTACCTCTTAGTGTAGGGCACTTTCAGGATAAAGAGTCAGGGGCGGAGCCAAAATTTTTTTCATGTGGAGGCACAAGTTATTAATGATATTTGTCAAATACTAAATATTATCTTAACTTATAAATGACATATGTATTAAAATACATTGATGAGATTTCTTCAAATATCAAGATGATTATTTTGAGCGACATCTAAAATACATAAAAAAAAGCACATGAATGCTATTTCTAATATATTACTTGTATTAAAATACATTGACATTAACTTGAACAACCGAGTTGATATTAGATATCACTGATCCAAATAATCTTTAAATCATGTGATTCTCACCGAATATTTGGAAAGATGGTAGCACAATTACAAAATCCTCACTGAATATTTTGTTGAAAGATGACCCCATAGATTAAACTATGAATAAACCTATAGATTAAACTATGAATAAACAATTCAAACCAAACAGATAAAAAGACAGAAAGACAGATCTACATGGAGATAGAGAAAAGAGGATTGGGGTATTACTCCAATCTTGAGTAATAAAGTTCCAAGGATGAAGCTTTCGTCGGAGCCCAGAAGGCCATCAACAGTACAACCAAAGAGACCACAGAAAGCGCATAACAAGAGAAACTATTTACCTTTTTATATTGAGATATCACCCCTAAAGCAACCTTTTTTAATTTAAACATGAAGAATGTCAAGGATAAATGTTTAAGTATTTAACTGTTTTAGCATTCTTGTAATTACTGTTAACTTCAGGTCTTAACTATTTACATGCCTAATGTAATATCTATAAATACTGCGCTCTGTTGTATTACAGCAAGCAAGGAATAATATGATATTCTTCTTCTTCTTCATATTATCATTATGATTTTTTTTTTTTTGTTCAGCTCTGCGAGCTTGTAGCAGTGGAGAGGGAGAGAGAGAGAGAGAGAGAGATTATATGACCTCTCTCTATAACCAGGAGATTGACAAACTCAATAACATAATGAGACTGACAAACTTAAAAGATATTTGTATAGCCCTCTCTCTATCATGGCCTCATCAAGACCTCTTGAATACTACTAGTTCAACCATCATTCCTGTTGTCCGAACCATATTCTTCTAGCAACCATAGAGGTTACTTCAATATCACCTTATTGAAAATCAAAATTGATTTTAATAAACCTTTAGCAAGTAATTCATTACAAGAAATTAAGTGGTCTCTCAAATAAAAAAAATTAGGAGCAACCGACAGCCCCTTTGCACCCAATCAAATCAGAGACATCTAATGAGGATTTAAAATTTTGAGTGCCTCAAATGACCAAAACATATAATAAATACAAACAATGGAGATTAATCATAGTATTATCACTTATACAATTTTAGATAACATTCAACAAAATATTTTCAATTTTAGGAAGAGATTGAATGTGTAATTCACCAAGAACACTTGGGTCATCAATTTATTAAAATAGTACATAGATTTTCATACTCAAAATAAAGAAATTCAAAAAACTCCATCACTAAAGAAACCCAAATAAGTTGAGCTTCTCATCCCATTAGAATTTTTAAAAGAATTTATATTTCGACTTTTATTCAAGATAAATATTTTTCTTTCAAGTTTTTATTTAATTATCAATGATTTTTTTCTTATATAAATTACATGATGTCTTATGCCGATGGAAGTTAGTAGGGGATATAATCCTCACTACAAAGATCCTATAAAAGCACCACAAAATCTTCGAAGGCATACTAAAAAAATAAGCTTGATGAGAAGATAGTAGTGGACATAGTCCTCATTTGAAAAAGAAATTGGTTTATATGGCTTCCACTCATTCAAAAAATTTTAAAGACAAAAAGCCTTAAGAGGTAAAAGATTCTTCAATTATCCAAAAATCTCAAAAGACTAAAATTCTCAAAAGATAAATGTTTCTCCAATTCTTCAAAACTTTAAGAAGGCTAATATCCTCGAAAGTGATAAGTTTTTTTTATTCTCTAAGATCCTTATATGGGTAAAAGCCTTAGAAAATACATATTTATTTTGATTCTATGAATTCTTAGAAGACTAAACTTTTGGTACAAGTTCTCTAAAAAATCTCAAGCATAAGATTAGATTAACCTAAACAAAGTAGATAATATTAGAGAGAGTTATCTTAGCTGGTTTGTCACATAAAACATCAGTCTTTAAGAGTATATGTATTAGATCGGGCCTATATTAAGAAATGTAGAGATAGACTTAAAAATACTTGGTTATAAAGTATTAATATAATATTTTTTTATTAGATTTAAATGATAATTTGACTTTTAATAAGACTCCGTAGAAAAAGGATTCATGTAGTTAACTACATAGTGGGTAAAAGTTTGTTGTTGTTGGTAATATTGTTGTTCTCTAAATTTTTTTGAAAAGATAGATCTCAAAAGATAAATAATATATATTCAAATTAAGAACATATACTAACTCCATTTTCTCTACTTCTTTTAAAAAAATTCATGAAGCTTAAGCCTTTGATAGACATGATTTCTGTTCATCCCAAAAAATTCTTGAAATACATAAGCCTCAAAAGGTCATTATCAACTAATAAATTTATTATGTGTGGAATTTGATTGTGTTGATCAATCATATTGTTCTATTGCCTCAGACCTGGGTTACTTGCTTGGGATCGGGTGCTTTGCACTAAATTTTTTTTTTTCGTACAACGCCCCAGCACTGTATACTCGAGCACAACGACGCTATGTTCCCGAGCAACCCAACGCTGAATAATAGAGAGCAGAGCGTTGCAGTGGTATAAAAACGACACTGCAACGGTGCGAGACAAAGGCTTGAGCCCCGCAACGCTACGACATGGATTGAACATTTATCTTTCTCATTTTTCTCAAGGGTTGCGTCTCTTTGTGGATATAACTGATTTTTCTATTGTATTTTTATTTAGGTTGGACATTGAAAATGGTGCATGTGAGAAGAGAAGGAGAGAGTGAAAGAGATGAGAGATCTGTACTTCTTTTTCCTAATTTTCATAGTAGATTTCTTGGTGTAGTGTGGCACCATGATTTTTTTCCCTATTTTGAGTTTTTTCACGTTAAATTCTGATGTCCTTTATTTTTTCGCAGCTTTTAATTTCTTGCTTGTTTCCTTGTTGTGGTGTTTACTCCTCCTCAACCCCAACAAAATTGAGGCCATTATATTCCAATTGGGGGAAAATAATTTTTTGTTAAATCAAATGTCAACTACTACATATTGGACATCTAATAAAATTTTAAGCATTCAAATACATCTCAAGATTACTCTTACATGAAGATGAAGAGTTATTTATTCCTAATAAATTGATTGCAAACATCATTCAAGTTTATATATTAATGAACGAGAAGCATATATACAAAGACTAACAAATAAAAAAAATATCATTTTAAATCTACATATATAACTACTGGATACATATGACGTCAACCCTCCCTCCATCATCTTCATTAAGAATGTTGGCAAATGTAGATAACAAGTTGAAAATAAAGCATCACATGTGCTAATACCTGGCTATATATATATATATATATATAATTTAAATATTTTTCTAGAAAATTATACTTTGAGGAAAATTAAAAAAAAAATTATCAGACCATCTCGAACCAACTATGTACTCATGTTTGGCGTCCGCGAACTACTCCAATTGAATGACAAAATGCGCTCCATTCTCGTGTTCGTGAACAGTGCGATGGCAATGTTGACATTGCACTGTTCACAAACGTATTTTTTTACGGAAATAAATAAAACGGAGGCGGAGAAAGTCTAGTGCGTGGAGTTCGGTTTAAAAAGAATATATACGAAATATTCTTTTTTGATGTTAAGACATAGAGTTCGGTTGAAGATGAATTACTACATTTTGAAAAATTACTATATTTTGGAATGGAAAATGAGTTTTTCGGTTGGAGATGGTCATACAAGTCATGACAAATTCATGATCTCAATAACTAATAAAATTTTTATATAAAATAGATTCAAGAAAGCCACTGTTAATGAAATTGTTATCCTATTAACTAATGATATTTTTGATACATCGTCATAAAATCACCTTGATCGGGCACTAATCTCGAGGCAAAAGCACGTCGGAAACTTCAAAAATTAATTCGGAGACCATCTCAACTAGGATTTCAACAAACTTATAGTCGAACTAAGCGTCTCGGAAATACGAATCCAACGACACCAAATTCGACTCAATCCGACCCCAAATGAGTCCAAATAAACGGTCTGTGATTTTAACAAGCTTATACTCGAATCGAACGGCTCGACGAGACGAATCCAACGAGCCTAAGATCACTGAATTTTAAAATCACTAAGGCCTCCAAATGCCCGACGAACAGTCCATGATCATGGGGTTCAATATCGACCGTCCATTCAACCACTCCCCATTTACCCTTGATCTCTCACCTATTTACGGACCATGCCACTCCAGAAAACCTATAAATAGACCCAACATTTTTCTTGAAAGGGGAGCCAAACAAGAAGGGAAGAGAAGAAGAGTAGAGGAGAAGAGAAGGAAGAAGCTCCTCCTCGACCACCGATAGAACTTTGCCGGACCACCACAGGAGCTCGTCGGACCACCGCCGGAACCTCGCCGGACCACCGTCGGAACCTCGCAGGACCATCGTCGGAGCTTCGTTGCACCACCACCTCAAGGCCCGACGTTCAGACCCGACATTCTGCTCAAGTCCCGACGTTCTGCTGAAGGCCCAACGTTCTGCTCAAGTCCCGACGTTCTGCTGATGGCCCAACGTTCTGCTCAATGCCCGACGTTCTGCTGAAGGCCCAACGTTCTGCTCAAGGTCCGACATTCTGCTGAAGGCCCAACGTTCTGCTCAAGGCCCGACATTCAGACCCGACGTTTAGGCTCAACGTTCTGCTTAAGGACTGACGTTCTGCTTAAGGCCAGACTACCAACTAACACCCGAACTTCCAGGTGATGCCAGGGTACTATCAAGTGACACCAGGTCTAACGCCAGACTTATATCAAACAATTGCTAATTGTAATCTGATCACCCTTGGAGGCGGGTCAGCCCTTTGTAACCGAATCAAATTATAGTGAAATCATTTTCAACTGGGCTAGGCCCCGTGGTTTTTCCCCTTTTCAAGGGTCTTCCATGTAAAAAATCTTGTGTTCTCTGTGTGCGAGCTAGCTATCCGTACAATGCTAAGACGTAAAATAATAACTCTATTGCCGCGTATAATCTAGCCCGCAACAATTTTATAGAAAGAAATTTATAAAGGTAGCCAATAATGTTATCTATGTTTAAGGAAAAAAAAATATTTTTTTTTTTATAAATTGTTAATCTTATAAATTTATTTAAAATGGAAAGCTTATAATTGAAATATTAGGATATTGGAGAACAACAAAATTCTCAAAAATAAAATTAATTGAAGTTTTCCGTGAATTTTTTTGAAAAATATATACAAATTTACAAGATCTTTGCATAAAAAATATTTGACCAAAATTCTAAGAAATGACACAAAAACCACCAAGGTAGTCTTCCAAAAATAAAAGTTAGCATATTGGACAATTTTTTGATATTTTTAGCAGCTAATATTACAATTTTATGCTATAATTTTTTTTTGAAGACTGGATATATTTTCAAATGACATAAACTTCAAGTTCAAAAATAAAGACTAAATGATCCAAAATATTCAATTGATTGGCATAAATCATAATGCATAATATGTATAAAACTTTCAAAGATAAAATCATAATTTTTTGACCTCTTATTTCAGCAAACTTGTGGTCAAATTGAACTTATTGATAAGGTGACACCAAATTTAATCTTATTTGAGTCAAATTAAGCTCAAATAATAAGGCACATGAAATAAAATGGATGATTCTAAGACATTAAATGAACAATCAAATAGTTGTAAAATCGTACATGTTTATAGTCAAATCAAACGGCTTGAAGAGATAAATTTAATAAGCCCAATATCATTTAATTCCAAGGTCATTTTTTTGAATAAATAGTCTTTGATTTAAACATTTAATATAGAATGATGTGTTGTAGAATTTTGATTGAATTTATAAAAAATGTAACTCATAAAATACTACATATAATGAAAGAGGATCTATCCTTGAGTTTAGAAAGTGCTTGGAGATCCAAAAAAATTTAGAATTTTACTTAACCTTCAATGCAAACAATCACTTTAACCCACCATTATCATCTAACTGTCATCATTTGATCATCATCACCCAATGACAGAGCCATAATACTTTTTCAGTGGGGGCCTTAATTTATTTTGATAAAAATTTTCTCAACTATTTTTATCAAGCTTTTGCTCTTCATATTCTAAAAGAGTTGAATGATTGCTTCATTATAAATATAATCTAATATTATTTCTCAATATAATCAATTAATATTTCATTCACTCATTAATCTTCAATTCTATTCACAACCAATTTTTTATAATATTCATGACAGAGAATGCTCGATCTTTCGACTCCTAATGTTGCAACATGTAATATTAATACCAATTTTAATACCCTGGAAATAAAAGGATACATAATATCATTCCTACTTTGGATCATTTTCTCAGCAAAACTTCCTATATCTTTGATGAAGAAAATTTTTCATCTGAGCACATATTCATAATATAAGTATCCAACTATTTTTTAAAAATCATTTGTGCAAAAGGAGTTAAATTAATTGGATAAAACTATTACATTCTAATCGACTTGTCTTTATTAAAATATAGAAAATGCATTATTAGAATTTAAACATGCAATAGACAAAAGTAACTCGGTATTTTCTTCTGTAAAACGGTTGTTCAGCTCTTGAAGTTGTATATCAATGACTATATAGAACATTTCAAGCCTACAATGATATAATTTGTCATGTCTTGAGCTCTACGATGAGGACTGTAATATCTGGGCTTTGCCGATTTAATTGAACCAGCCTATTGTTATAACAGAGATGAAACAATGGACAAAGCCGCATCCTGAGCAGGCATAATGCGAGACGGACCGAGGCTAGGGAGTTTTGAATCACATTTTGAGTAAATATTTGAGTACGAGAATGATAACAGATGACTCCTCATGAAGAATAACTCATCCTCTACATTCATTATCACTAAAGAAGTAAAAATCAAAAGAAGAGACAGTGAACGAGAGGAAGAAGAAGAATGAAAGTTTGTTTGTCAATTCTTTCCATTTATGTATAAATTCTTCTTTAATATTTAAAAATATCTTCTCGAAAGGTAAATGAAGAAAAGTTGGAGGAGAAAGAGGAACAAATTGAAGTTTTGGGTTTTCTTCTATTCTCTAATGGTAGAAGAAATATTAAGTATTTAATTTATTGATATGATGTTATTCAACTTAGAATATTTATATTATCATTTTTCTCACTGAAGAAGTAAAATATTATTGACGATAGGAAGAATTTAAGCGAAGCTAGATTAAATTCCACAGTAAAGGAAGGAAAAGTTCAATTGGAAGGAAATATTTTGTGAGGTAATTTTATATTATGAATATTGATAGTGAAATAAATTGTGGAAAAATTAAATATTTCTTTTTTTATGATATTTAAGATATCTAAATTAGATTTTAATATTAATTAAAATATTATGTAATTATGAACACTTAAAGGTTCTTATACTGACCAGACGAGTATTGGAGATATATTTCAGAGGATTAAAGATTTGAAAGGAATTTGAACATACAAAAATATTCTAAGCATGTAATTTCTATTGTATTATAGCAAATGCCAGTTATTTTTTATGTTATTTCAATTTCTTTTAGTTATTGCAATTACTACATGATTATAGTATTGTGTTGATTGGATGATTAATATACGAATACATTAATTGAGAAGAACAAAAGAAATGGAAAGGTGGAATATTTGATATATGATTTCTATAGAATATTATAATACACCTAAAATATTTAATATAATTCAATGTTAAACATACAACCAACTTGAGAATGATTACATTATTGAGAAATACCGATATGAATAAAATATTCTTACAAATTACTATAATATGTAAAGAAAAATGAAATAAAATAAATGATGGTTTATATTGAAATGAAAACATTAAAACAAGGAAAATATACATGCATGCAGATTACAAGGTTTTAACCCCCGTATTATATTGGCTGATGAAGCAACATATCCGTGCACATTAAATGAAAATAAAAAAGGAAATGAAAATGGTTATATATTTATTAATACAATTGGATAGCGCTCCTGCACTAATGAAAATAAAAATGGAATAAATGTTAAATGAAAATGGACAAGTGAAACAGAATAATAAGAATTTATGTGAAAGATGAATTAAAAAATTTAAGTATATGAAAGAAGATGCATATATTAGCTGCGTAAGAAAGATAAAGAAATATTTATATTTCATTTGATATATCTAACTATTATATATGAAATGGTGATTACCCATTGAGTTAATTTGTAAACTCACTCTATTAAACTAACATTTTTCAGATATATCTCCTAATAAGTGAAAAAGATTGAAAGAGAGGTGCACGTCTATAGAAGATGATGCTTAAATAGTTAAATGAAAGCATGTAATATATAATTTATATAAATATTAAGATGTTAAAATTGTATTAATAGTATGATGAAATAATTTTTTAGTGGCTCTTCAATGTTTGTGAATTGTTAGCCATTACTATAAAGTATAATTATAGAAATTGTATTAACTGTCAAACTGTCAGTTTGCGTCTCATTAATTCAGGTCTCTGGTTCAGGTTTTGACAAGGAACCACGTACGTAAAACCCATTTATCATCCATATGTGGATCATTTATTTTTTGTACTTCACAAAATAAAATTACTTTGATGATGAACTCAACCCACTTATTATCTCTCATATATTGTAATCCCAATTTAAATATATGAATCAAAGAAATAACATTTATAATACATTATTTTTTTAATGTAAATTATGTGATAGTTCAATAGTGATACCAAGTATATCTTTTATCAAAAGTAGGCAAAAAGAAAATTCAAAAGTCTGTAATAATGTCAATAACTCATATGCCTTGCCTCTTCGTTTCGAGCTTACACTACCTTTCAAAATATTTTATAGAACATCAATAATTGAAGAGGACATTATAATTAACTTTAAAATTGATTCATAATATGACCCCCATCGTGTATCACCTACACACCCAAGGGTTATTTATTGATTCAACTCTTGCCCCCTATTTTTAGTTCTCCACTATATAATTCATGTAACATTTTCTCTCATTGTAAATCTTGATGCTGGTCATAATACTTACATGAAATACTAATAATATTCATCACAATGGAAATAAAAGTAAATAACAAAACAATTTAAACATGATTTTTGCAACTAATACCAATGCTAATTGAAGTTGATATGAGAAATAATGAATGTAAGGTACTAATTTATTTTCATTAAAAAACAGAACTTTTAAACCGTTAAACTCTCCTCTCATATTGCTAACATAGTCATCTTCATTTCCTCTACCAAATGCTTTGAAAATATAACAATATAAGCAATATGCTTAATCTTTATATTGTTATATAGGATATACTCTAACAAATTAGAGTATTTGCCAAACCTATTATGATTAAAGCTTCTTTCTTTGATATCAATTTTTTTTTTTTGGAAAATCATGACTGTGTGGCTGAAATGATCCTCTTTGTAAATATTTTGTACGAACTTCATATCGAATGTTAGGATTAATCTCAATAATATATAGAATTCCGTAATCCTTGATTAGAAGGAAGATTTTTTAGATTTACTTCCATATTTTTTTGACAAATCTGGCTCTCTTTAAATGCATTTTCCATTTTGCACTCATATTTTTATTAATCTCATATGTAGGTTTTGATGTATTTAAATTTGATGACCTCTTAAAATATCTTTCCATAAATGTTCAAACCTATAATTAAAAAAAAAGTACAAAAATTCCATGTATTGATTGCCAATAAGGTAACAATGATGATAGCATTATAGAAAATGTAAAAGTTCTAAACACATATCATGGTGATTTATCCACCAACAAGAAAAATTGATTTATCCACTGCCAAGCTCTCCAATAAAAATGACAAAGCTGTTTTAGAAAACAATAAAAAACTCTTTCAAATGAAGGTTTCGTTTGTGACAGCTTTTTTACTGCTTCTTAAAATAACTTTTTAGTACAAAAATTAAAAAATTTATTCTAGAAAGCTGCTTTAGGCTTCATTTGGGACTACTATTATATTTTATTGTTTTGTACTAAGAAGTTGTTTTAAGAAGCAATAAAAAAGCCGTCCCAAACGAGACCTTAAGAAGTAATAAGAAAGCTGTCCCAAATGAAGCCGAAGCCTGTGTATAATATATGATTAATATATCAAATTTTTTAATTATGATTAGAGAAACATAATATAACTCTAAAATGTTTTATTTCGTGAGATTTTTACCGTTAAATAAAATAGTTAGCGAGCTTTAAATAAAAGGGCCTTTAACGGGCCGTTACATAAGGCCTTCTGATATTCTTACATAAAAAGCGGTGACCGTATGGTTACGCTCAAGCCGGTGTCCGGACTCTGGTCCACCAACATGCGTATAAAAATGAGAGAGGCTTCCAGATGCACCTGAAAGCTTCCAATGTCGAATTAAAGGAGCGAAAAGAGATCAAGTCGGTCGTTCGATCGATACGTCATTCGCATTGGAAGGAAAATGGCAGGTTACTACGTCTGGAAGAGCTTTAGCGAGGACGAAGATCGGCAGGAGAAGCCTCGGCGATATGGGGTTACGGAGATTCGGAGCCCAGAGTACAGCATCATGAGGCATGACGCCCTCCAGGTTAGCTGCTTAAAATATATGTCATTTCTTCTCCTTCAGCAGTTGTGTAATGTTTTCCTGATTTATTGTGGTTATTGTTTAATTTCATTGAAATTGATTGATGTTATGTAGTTTACCGTAATTTCCAGCAGATTTCAAGTCAGTCATAAAAAAATATGTATAATTGGCAATGGATAGAGCAGATTCTAGCGCCCGCGACCCTAAATTTTTCAAAAAGATTTGCGGTTAATTTTCCGTTTCCATAATCTATGCTTAGATTGATTGTATTTTATAAAATAGAATTTTGCAATTCTATAACTTGAATTAGAAGCAGCAAATCTTAGGTTGATCTAACTGGAAATGATTCGATGAATCTTTTAGAAAACTTAGTGCAAAATGATTGTAATAGAGCTGATTTGGGAATAACCAACCATATATAGGGCAAGGTTTAGAAAAGTGAGTGGTTTAGGCTTGTAAAATAGAAGGCATGTTTTGAAATTTTGGTTAACTTGGCTGGTTGCGGCCTAGAGGTCATGAGTTTGAGTAAAAAAAAGTCTCTTAGGGTATGTTTTCTTATAGCCTTATAACCTCTCCCCAGACAATCTCATTTTTGGGGAGTTTAATGGTTGGGCTATGCCCTTTCTTATAGCCTAGATTCTAGAAACGTATAATATGCACCAATAAGCCAACATAAAATGAAAAAAAAAGTATAAGCAGATAAAGGACAAATTAAAGGTAAATTGCTCGAAGTTGTGAATGAAGTCCTGCATAGGCAAAAGTTAACATATGTTGCTCTCAATATATTTGAATGGAGAAGAATGTCCAAATAGTTGGGATAGAGCTATTGATGATAATGTGTATTAGGCAATGGTTTAGATGTTGTCTAATAACTTTTATTGGTTTGTGTCGAACTATTCTAGCTATCATAGTCCTTTGAATTCTAAGATCCTGTTATTCAACTACACATGCTGTCATGAACAAAAGAGAAATCATTAAAAAGCCTATTTACGCCAAAAAGTGGTGCATGTAAGTGGCACTGCTGGCTTAGGTTTATTAGGAGGGTTGCAAGATTTTGTTCGTGACATTAAGCAACGACACGAGAAGAAACATGAACTATAGGCCAAACTACTATTGAAGACATTGCTGTTGAGGCATTGCACTCACGGGACCCTTAGCTTCAAGTGTGATTCATGAGTGCATCAACTCAAATTTATAGAGGATAATGTTTCCATGTTGATTACATGTCTTCTTGGGACATTAACTTCAAGTGTTCTTTATGAGATCAACCCCCTTCATATTTATAGAAGCTGAGGAAGGGGTGGAGGTACATGTTGGGAATATGGAGCTAAAATCTTTTTCATCTTATTTGAAATGAGTTTACAATTGGCTATCAACTTAACATGAGGGAAACTTAACATCAAACTTCATTTTTTTGCATTTAGGCTTAGGGAAATGATTAAATACCTTTTGAGGAGGTTCAAGGGAAGAGCTTAGCTATTGTAGGAGTTTCTTGGAGGAGCGAGCCTCATTATGATGAGTGAGAAAAAGATGATTGGAATTGGACAAGTTCAGTTCAATGTTGTGGTAGACCACATGTGCATTAGTAGTATATTGTGAATCAAATATTTTGATAGGATTAGGTTTATTTTTATAATTGATTGATTTATGCATATATCTTGTTATTCATAACATATTTATATTTATACCAAGAAATAATAAATATCAATCTAAGGCAACTCTTTAATCTTATCTTCCAATGGAGCTACTTTAACATTTTCACTTATATACTAGTTTTGTATCTTGTCTCTAAGAATAAATCCACTCATCCACCTGAGCATCTTCATTTATGCAACACTTAACTTAATATTATGCTTCTCTTTTAATGACCAACAATCTGCACCATAAAGCATTGCAGGTCTCACTACCATCTTATAGAATTTTCTCTTAAGTTTGAGGGAGACTTTTCTATCACACAACAAGCCCGATGCATTTTTCCGCTTCAACCATCCAACTTGAATTCTACTAATAATATCTCCATCTATTTTACTATCACTCTGAACAATAGACCCAAGATATCTAAAATATACACTCTTGTTAATAACTTGATCGCCCAAAGTCACAATCCCCCCACTAAATCTATTACTTCTAAAATTACACTATATATATTTGATTTTAGATCTAATCAAATGATAACCTTTAGAATCTATGGTTGACCTCCGTAATTTAAGTTTTCCTTCGACTCCCTCTCTAGTTTTATCAACAAGAAGAATATCATCAGCAAAAAGCATACACCAGGGTACAACCTCTTGCAAATATCTAGTGGGAGCATCCATGACTAAAGCAAAATGATATAGGCTTATGACTGATCCTTGATGTAATCCAACTAAAATAGTGGTCAAACCACCTTATGTTTGAAAACAAGTAACAACTTTTGCATGTATATCCTTAATGACTTGAATATAAGCATTATTAACCTCTTTCTTTTCTAGAACTCTCCATAACACTTCTCTTGGAACTTTATCATATGCTTTTTCTAAATCAATAAATATCATATGTAAATCCTCCTTATTCTCTTTATACTTCTCCATCAAACCTCGCAATAAATGTATTGCTTCTATAGCAGACCTACTCGGCATGAATCCAACTTGATTTTTAGAAACATTAGTATCACGCCTTAACCTATGCTCCATAACTCTCTTGAAAAAAAAAACCACAGAAAACAATGATAATAAACTAAAGAGAGATGTATTAAACCATCTTGATCTAGTTTAAACTAAATTGCCTTAGTTATTTACACAAAGTATTAAAGCAAACAAATACTCACCAAATCTTAAGAATAAGATAACCCACAAATTGTTCACAAACATTTATTTTTGGTGAATACCTTTTGGGACTTTTATTTTCTAACTAATGGATTGGATCTTCTCTCCCTTCCAAGGGCATAGGATTGATTGAAGTCAAATCATATAAATATTCATATTCATTGTGTTGGCTTATGGCACATAATTATTGTTCTTGGTGATGTTTTTATTTCATGTTATTTGACACCTCTTAATAATAAATTGATATTAGAGCGAGGTTTTGAGATTGATAATGATAACATGAGATCGAGAAATTTGATTTGTTAAAGAATTTTGGCTTGTGGAAAAATCAAGAAGTGTGGTATTTTTGTGGACTTGTTAAGGCATTTATGGGGTGTTCAAAGATCCTGAAAATATTGATTGAAGATAAATAAGGAAAAATGGGTGAAAAATATTATATGAAAATCCAATTAGTGTGATGAATGAACTCATGAAGTCAACTGTAAAATATTTATATATCAAGCTAGAATCATTGGGTAATGCTAAAATCTTTCTAGCAAACTTTTAAAACTTATAAACTATTGAAACCCAACTGACTCAAGACTGTTCTAAATAAAAGCCACTAATACTTTCACCCGAATGTTCGAATCACGCAAAATAACCTGTTATTTCAAGGTTACAAATATGTATTTCCAACCTCTTATATGAAAGGTTTAGAGACTTCAAACTTGTTTACCTACAATTAGAACAAAAACATCATATCTAGTGAAATCTAGGTTTATGTAAATTAAGAATTAACTAATTTTATTTACAAAATAAAATCGCAATGTAACCAATTAGTTATTAATTAGTTTGAAACTTTCTTTCACTAGAACTTGCATAATATGACTAAAGAGTACTTGTCAATCAATAAACCTTTTATTTGGACCACATTGTAAGCAATAGATATTGAATTAAATTGCAAGATAAAGCCAAAACTACACAATCTACTACTAGATTTATGCAAGAAACACAAAATCAGCCATCACATGACAAAGAACACAAAGATTTACGTGGTTCGGCACGAATATGCCTACATCCACAAGGAGAAAGAGGGCTAGCTGCTTTTATTAAAATGCACAAACAATTTACAATAGCTTACAATGAATGAATCTTTGTAAATCTATCAAAAAGGTACAAATTTTTTAAAGAAATTAAAATAGAGAGATATCACCTTATCAAAAGCCTTTCCAAAACCAATAAGAGATTGCCTCTTTGTCTACCTTACAACTTCCTCAACTCCTTGCAAGAACCGGCTACCCAATGTTGCCCTAGCCTTCGTCGACCGCTTGCAAAGGAGCTCCAAATGATAGAGTTAAGTGCAAATATACTTACCTCTCTCCCTCTCAGACTTGGGTGCAAGATTTCCTTCTGATTCCCCCTTGAATCACACAAGAAATCCTCTCTCTTGCTTACGCCCGCTACCCTCTCTCTCGCACCTACTCTCAGTTCCTTACGAAATGATTTTCTCATCCGCTCTATTCGTTTACTTGATACCTCTCCATCGAACGCCCACCTATTTAATAAAGAGGAAAACAAGCTACACTTGAGAGTAAATTGTTAGATTAAAAAAAAAGGCATTTAAAGTAAAAAATGCTAGTGCAAATTATAAAATTAAATACAATTAATATTTGATTCACAAATTAATTAGCAATTTAATTAACACAAACTCTATTAAAAGAAGTGAGATTATTTGTTTCACATGAAAGAGAGTACATGAATTCAATTAGTTCAATTATTAATGATTTGAGAAACATTGATATGAGCATGGATGGTGAGGATTTAGCTTTATTATAGTTTACTTTTTAGTTTTTACCCTGTACAAGCACTTTCATGAAACAATGTTGCATGAGAGATATACAATTGTTGACCCCCCTACAACAAGCCCATGAATCTTAAATTCAATAAAGATAATTCAGCTTGAATATGGATTGTGTTGGGTTTTATTATGCACTGGTGGAAGAAGCAATCAAATGGAAAAGATATATAACTCTCCTACAACATGTTTATGAAGGTGAAATGACAAAGGAATTTGATCTTAAAATCTGAGTTTGTGTTGTCAACGACTTTGATGTGAAGAAAAGTCATTACATATATGTTGGAATCTCTTAAGAAGGAGAGGCCTCTTTTGGAGATGCTTAAGGCACTTCAAACTAAGTCTTTGAGGCTGAGATAAAGTCCAAAAGTTCTTACTTGTGCTGGATGACATTTGGGAGAATGATAAAAAAAGGGGATAAAAGTAAAAGGGAGAAGGTGCTCGTCCCTTTGGCTTATGGAAGTTTGGGAAGTAAAATTTTGATAACAACTCGAACAGACTCAGTTGCACTAATATTTGCAAAGGTAATTAAAAGGGAGGAGAAAATAATTAAATTAGCGGGCCTAGAGGAAAATGGGCATTTTCTACTCCTCAACTCTCATGCATTTGCTGATAAGAAGAATCCTAATGATTATAAAAGATTAAGATCCACCGTTAGAAAGATGATTGAAACGCTATTTGGATCTCCATTTGTTGCAAAGGTCATCAATAGTGTCGTGAATTCCTAGATAATTCAAAAAAAATGATATAAAGGCCTGCGCTACGATGGAAACGAGCTCTCGAAAATGCTCAAACGACATCTGATCGACAAACGGACAGCGCCATTGCGTCCGGAACGTCGTTGACATTCAAAAAATATATTTTATTTGATAACTTTTGATCATCTGAGATGGTGGTGAATTTCTAGGCGATACAAATATGATATAAAGGCTTGCGTTACGACGAAAACAAGGCCTCGAAGATGCTCGGATGACGTCCGATTGACAAGCGGACAGTACCATTGCGTCCGGAACATCGTTGACATTCAAAAAATATATTTTGTTTGATAAATTTGGATTATCCAAGAGGGTGGTGAATTTCTAGACGATGCAAATATAATATAAAGGTCTGCGCTACAACAGAAACGAGGCCTCGACGATAATCAAACGACGTCCGATCGACGAACGGACAGCGTCATTGCGTCCAGAACATCGTCAACATTCAGAATATATATATTATTTGATTAAATTGGATTGTTTGAGGTGGCGTCGCAGATTTCAAAAATGATTTAAGTATGATCCAAAGACATGCGTTACGAGGGAAATGAGGCCTCGACGATGCACAAACGAAGTCCAATCGACAAACGGACAGCGCCATCGCATCTAGAACGTCGTTGGCATCAAGAATATATATTTAATTAAAAGTCATTATTGGAGAAATAGTTAAAAATCTTTTAGGATCTCCATTGGCGACTAAAGTCATCGGTGGTGTTCTGGAGGATAACTTGGATGAAAGGGATTACAGGGAAGTTCTAAAAAAGTAATTTATTGGGTTAGAATTCTATTTTGAGGCTAAGCTATAAAGTTCTGCTAAAACATCTACAGAATTGTTTCACATTTTTGTTCTATATTTCGACGAGATTATACGTTTAATAAAGATGAGTTGGTCTGAATATGGATTGCATTGGGTTTCATTCAACCGTCTCAAGCAATAATTGTGGAGGATATTAGATGAAGGCACTTGCTCAAATTTTCAAAGTCTCGAAAAGCATCCGTTTGATGTACACCTTTGCTCCATACCTTAAAACGATGCTCGAGACAATTGGATATATGTCGCATCTTTGATACTTGAAGATTCTTCAAACTTTACTGCCAAGATCTCTAAGCAAACGGTATCATTTGCAATTCATAATCTAGGAATTTGGGAAGCTTATTCATCACAATTTCTTATCGAGGGGGCATGAATAATCTTATAAATATGCATTACATGAAATCGCTTTGAGATGATTTTTTTTTCTGGAATGCATAGAATTGGAGAACCAAACTATCATCAACAACTAGATGGATTTTATGTTAAAAATGAGAAATGGCTAGAGCATATGAATGAGCTTCACCACTTAAGAATCAGATTTTCTTTAAAATGTGAAGGATGCCGAGGAGGCTTGCAGTGCCGAATTATGTGCCGAGAGGCGAAATAATAAATTAGCCAAATTTAACACTATATCTTTTGCAAAAGCAACCCCATAGGATTGAAGCCTTCAAAATTTATGTAACGATAAAATCTTGTTTTCTTCCAAATCAAGGACTGCTAAAAGAGTTTGGAACATTTGGTTCACTTGCATGAAAGGATTTTCCGGTTTAGTACTGGATGCATCTATTATGTCTACTTTTATGATGTCATGTTCATAGTAATATTGAAATTCTTACCTTGTTTAAAGCATGGACGACAAACCAAAACCTTCTTTCTGTTCCTGCAGGATATACTAGAATCCATTGGAGAATTTGTTGACGGTTTGAAATTTTATGGTGGTTCACACAGTTTGATGCCCAAGGATTTTGTCAAAGAAATTACTGACCTTGCACATAGGCATGATGTATATGTTAGTACAGGTGATTGGGCAGAACATATACTACGGAAAGGGCCTGCTGCTTTCAAACATTATGTGGAGGTTTCTTCTTTTCTCTATATTTCACAATATTGGGAATCTAATAGGCCTTTTCAGTTCGATAACGGCATTACTAGTGTTTAATTGAATATTTTCAGGAATGTAAAAATTTGGGATTTGACACAATTGAGCTTAATGCTGCTTCGCTTAAGATCCCAGAAGAGTCTCTCTTGAGATTCGTACGCCTCATAAAGAGTGTTGGCCTTAAAGCGAAGCCACAGTTCTCAGTGAAGTTCGAAGGAGCTGATATTCCAACGGCTGGAAATAGGGCATTTGGAGCTTATGTTGCTCCAGTACAGAAAAATTATGGTAAAGAAATCCTCTTCAATCCATCAGCGTAGCTTACATATAGATATGCTGCTTATAACCACTTTCAGTGATTCTCAACAAAAGGCTATATTTTAATTAGCAATATGCTCGATTTCCCTTTCCCAGTTTGTTTATTAACTGTAAATAAGGGCAATGCTAACACTTGATTTCAAATTCAGAAACACTTACGGATCTTAGTAACACTGTTGATAGACTAGATTAACAGTAATTGCTAATTTGTTATGTTATTAACATGAGAGTGCTAGGATTACTTTTAAATTAATTATTGATTAAATTCAATGCTATATGGTTGATGAGATCTTTGAACAAGTGATTCTACTATTCGCTTTAAATATTTAATTACCGCTTGAACACCCCTAACAGACATAAATTTAGATATGTTGTCCTGCCGTAGACCTACACGGCTACACCATGGCAAATTGTATTTTATAATTCCATAACGCCCATTCATTTCAGAGTGTTTCAAAAGGAGCATTGAATAACCAGCAGACTTATCTCTATGAACAATTCAGCTAATTGTTAGATAGGCTAAACAACTTTTAATTTATAGAAGCGGACGCCACATAGTGGGATAAAGGCTTGATGTTTTTGTTGTTTTTTGTCGTAGCCCCACTTGTCAAGTAAACACGGGTATGGTAAAAGCTCAAGTAAATGAAGTGTTAATTCTCACTTGCGAAATTAAAGTTGTGGAATCACTTATAGGAAAGTAATTTGGCTGTCTATTAGTAAAATAACACTCTATACTTCCTCTTATTTTGTTCTGAAGAAGTGGAATTATTTGATAACCTTATATATATATATATATATATATATATATTCGTCCAGTTTTAAGTTATATTGTTTTGCAAACACCACCTATGTAAATCTCTATACATAACTTATAGGTGATGTATGTAGGATGCCCCCTTGTAATAGCCAACATTAAATAAAGGAAGAAGGTTTTTTCCTATGCACTCTCTTCTCTCTTCTCTTTCTCTCTCTCTCTCTTCTAAGAAGCTTAAGCTTCCCCCCCAAGATTTCATAATAAGTGGTATCAGAGCCTCATTGAGGAGATCTCAGGGAAGGAGGAAGGTTCTTCTAGTCTAGAAAGAGAGGGAGGCAGACGATAAGTTTAGCACGAAAGCAGGCTGTGCGGGTGTCGTTTGCGAGTAAGATTGGAGGGAGTCAGGGCTCCGTGCAAATGCGGGTTCGGAGTGGATAGGTGTCGCGGGAGGCTCGTTCGGGACTGAACAAGAGGCGGAATCAGGCTTGATAGTGGACAACAGTATCGCAACTAGCGGATGAATTGCAGCGCCACAGCAGTCTGGCGGAGCCTAATCGAGATCGGCAGGCGGACACGCGCACCTGAAAGCTTTGTGCCTAGGTTCCCTCAAAAGGTTGGTCCGCAGGTCCATGAACGTGTGTAAGGTGTGCACGTAAGTTAGCAGACTGTGCGAGTTTCACGCGTGTAAATGCACAGTCACAGAGAATGGTGGCCTGTTGCTGTGATCGGGAGGTGTGGTAGGCGTGGTGTGGTGCACGCGATAGGATAATTTTATGTGAACGGGCCGAAGCGTGCTAGATCGTGTTGAGATGAATGTTTGGGAGCCGTGTGCAAATGACGAAGTTGGCCTGATGGTCAAGGTCTTCGAATAGGAGCTTGTGCGGATTTTTTTTTTCGTCTTCTTGAACAAAAAGACCACCTGGATGGGTCGGGTGTTTCTTGCGCGGAAGACGTGAATAAATGGAGGGTTGGATGAACACGCAGTTTTGCGCATGGGCTGGACTTCAGGTGGAGTCCAGGAGGTGAAGGGGTTGTTATGTGTCGGAGCAGTAGATCAAAAGGAGCAAGATCAAGAACGGGTGGCTCGTGCGAAGTTGCAGGTCAGAGTGCACACTGGTGTCGGGGGAAAAACTGGCGAGCCGGAGTGTGCTCGATGCTGGAGTGCGGGAGTGCCGTGCAGGAGCAAATGTGTGGATAATAATAATAATAATAATAATGTAGCATATTTTCCCTTTGTACATGCATGTAGTTATGTTAGTTTTGTTAGAGCGGAGGTGAGTCGCGGATGATGGATGCATGATGGTTGCGAACTGCGTGGTTGGCAAAGGATCTCGCCATCGGAGTGGAAGTTGGAGCAGAGGATCGTTGTTGATGACGGTCGATTGATTGCTTATCCGTTTGAGATCACATGAAGTAATGGCGGAGGGTTGTTGGTCAGGCAGTGATCTCGCCATTGGAGTGGAAGTTGGAGCATAGGGTTGTTGTGGACGACGACGGGTTGATTGCAGATTTGTTTGCGATTGAATGAAGCATTGGTGGAGGGTCCCTGGTCGGGCAGCAGATCTCCCCATTGGAGCGGAAGTTGGAATGGAGGATAGTATTCAACCACCCATCTTCTTTGACATCGATAGTCGTCAACTTCCCATCTTATTTGGCATTGATCTTCGTCGACCGCTCATTTTCTTCGGCGTAGATCATCATCGATAGCTCATCTTTTTCGTTAATCCGTCATACTTCGCATGCTCTAGGCTCTGGTACCAACTGATGCAGTTGATCGGCGAAAAAATCGGATCTGCTAGAAGAAACTCCCAATCCAGGGAACAAACCCAAACTTAAAGCTTCAAAAGGGATTAATATTCATCAAGGATCTCCCCCTTTGCTTATATAAGCTAGTAAGAATATTTTAAAAATCATGTAACAAACTATGATAAGCTAGTCCTAAGGAAAACTTTAGCTATGATGTTCTACATCACATGTACTCACTTGCAATCCCTTCAAGTTTGGCAGAACCTTAAGAGTTTCACTATTAGATGATACAATCACATTTACTTCGTGACGTCTGTCCAAAGTCTGGCTGAGAACACATTTGACCATATTTCCCGAAACGAAGTTTTCTAATCTTAAAGTAATACTAGATTATCCAGTTCAATATATATAAAAAGCAGCACAGTTTGATATTTGCCTTCTTCCAGAAATTGTTGAAGATGTGGATTTACTGATCAGAAAGGCTGAGAGATGCTTAGAAGCGGGGGCTGACATGATCATGATCGATGCTGATGATGTTTGCAAATATGCAGAAGATCTGCGCACGGACATAATTGCAAAAATCGTAGGACGTTTGGGCCTGGAGAAGACCATGTTTGAAGCTTCCAATGCAAAGACATCTGAGTGGTTTGTGAAGAGATATGGACCAAAAGTAAATTGCCTTTGATTTTGTGCTATAACTTGTGCTCTCATGTTTGTTTTTATCGCTAATTTTTTTTTGTTTTTTTACCATTTCCAGGTGAATCTTTTCATTGATCATTCTCAGGCGATGAACTTGGAATGTCTCCGTGGAAGTAATCTGGGAAGAAACCATGCTTCGGTGCTTGGGCTTGACTCTTCATTATGTTTGTTCAGATGAGGTTAGCGCTGCATTGTACTATTGTATGATTTAATGTGCCTTTTCTGTTTAGTTTGGTGAATTTACGTATAACATGAACTAGTTTGCGACGTGTGAGTGATTTTGATTGTGCTCAATTGAAATGGACTTTGCTAAATTACTATTTTTGGATTATTTATTGATATTGAGCAATGCTATTCTCGATCAAGGTTTCAGGGTTTAATTTAGCTATCTTATTATGATTTGAGGGTTGGGTTTGAATTGTAGACATTTTGATTGGGTTTTTGAATCAAGTGAAAGGAAATAAGCTTAGAAGAAAATATTTCTTTTTTTTTTTATTATGAGTATATGAGGAGCATAAAGAAGAGATATATGTAGATACAAATTTTTAATTAATTACTTTAGAAGTTTTAATGGGATGTCAAATGTGGGAGGTAGTACATAGTTAGCTTGGTCATTCTTTTGATGATATTAGAGATTTAGTGTTTGGGAAGATGATCTTAGATGTCGGTGGATGATAAATGTTGGATGTTAGTCATTGGGCAATAGTCACATTGGATGTTTTGTAATGGCGTGTCTTCTAATACAGAGATTATTACGTGCGGCATCCGAACTGTCCAGAGGTGAATCTGGACGCGTCACGTCACCCCAGGTGACGTGGCGCGTTCAGATTCGCCTCCAGACGAATACGAACGCCGCCCGTAATAATTTTTCCTTCTAATAGGAGGGGAGATTAAATGATTGAGAATATAAATGTTGGATGTGGATGGTTGGCAAATATTGTGAACCTTTGTAACAATCAAAGCAAATGTAGGACATTGGGCAGCAATGAGCAATTAGCTTGGCCAGTCTACCTTGGTAAAAAGAGAGATTAGATGCTTGAGAAGATGGTCCTCATATGTTGGGCAATGATGTGGGGTTGTCTAATATGAAGAAAAATCAGTGTAATTTTTTCTGCATGAAACATTTGAGCTGAAATTTTTGAAAATTGCAACTAGCTTCATGCGGCCAGGCTTATCTGAATATTTTCGAGAAGCTGGACATTTCTGCAGTTCATTTTTAGATATGACATAATGACAATGAAATAAAAAACATTCATGTATATTTTTTAGGTAAAAATTTTGACTCAATTGTCTGATCTTACCCATCATAATCATCTTGATGATCTGAGTGCATTAACACTATAGTTTTTGTGGAAAGAAGTTTTTTTTTTTTTTATAATTAAAGTTTCATTTGAGATACTTTTCTTATTATTTTTTTATTTTATTATTATTTTTGTTATTTTTTTTAAAAATTGTACTAAAAAATTGCTGTTCACAACAACTTAAATAGTTATTTTATTTACAACAGCTTTACAAAGATAGCCTAAGGCTTCATTTGGGACAGCTGTCTTACTGCTTATTAAAACAGTTTTTTAGTTTAAAAATTAATTTTTTTTCCACTAGAAAGTTGCTTTAAAAAGCAGAAAAATAGCTGGCTGGCCCAAATGAAGCCTAAATTTGCTATGTTGTGGTAATCATGAGAAAGCTGCAGAACGTAGTGATGATAGCTTCAAAAACTCTTCAAAAAAAAATTATTTTTACTGCAATAATTTTATAATCATCTTTGTAAAAATCTATAACCATGTCAAATGGACTCTTAAGGTTTCGTTTGGGACGATTTTCTTACTGCTTCTTAAAGTAGTTTTTTTTAATAAAATTTTAATTTTAAATTAAAAAGCTGTTTTAAGAAGCAATAAAAAAATTGTTTTCCCAAATAAAATCTAAGTCAACAACTACTCAACTACAACAATGCAATTTCAAGCCAAGTGGTTGGAGCAACAAGGAAGTTTGGTGCCTTCCATGATTTTATCTCCTCAAGTCAGCCAATTATATTCAAAACTTCAAATAACTAAATTGAGACCATATGAGTCTTCAATAAAGCTGTTCCAAACGAAGTCTTAAATGTTATTAGTCATATGCATATATTAAATCATATAGACTTAAATGTTGGGCCATAAAAATAAAAAAGAAAAAATTATATAACTAAATTGAGCATGATAAGCAAAAAATTGATTAAATTAGATGGACGATGTGGAAGAAATTTTCATCGATAATAAGACGGAAAAAAATTTAAATATTTTTAATCAAGAGTTGAAAAAACACGCATTTATTAGATAGATAAATTAGTGTTAATTTAAATAGAGGTTAAAAAAATTGCATGATTCATTTGATTTGTAAGAATTGATTGGGATATAAATGTATTTTATTTCAGAATTTTTAATGATAAACAATATTTGATGTTTACTTCTCAATTTAATATTTGATGTTTTATTTCAATATAAAGCACATATAGTCAAATTTATTTTAAAAAAATTGGTCACATATTTTAATTGATGATTATCCATCCAATTTAATGAAAATAGAAAAAAAAATTTATTGAACCATTCTTATGACTTATAATTTCCCTTATTAAAAAATAAGGATAAATTTCTCATAAATCAAATAAGAAAAAAATATATATTATAGACTCAATTTCTTCAACCAAATGAATAAGTGAAGATAAATTCCATTTCAATTCTTTTATGATATTCATTATATTTTCATTTTCTTTGTTTCGATACCTTCAAATCAAATAGTATTTTTATTGGATTTAAATTTATTCGTAAGAGACTCAACACTACTAATAGGTTATAAAAGATTAGAGTTAGAGAACAGAGAGGAAATGAATTACTTGCATAGATATACATACGTATGTGTAGAGCTGTCAAAAAAGGGTCACGGGTCGGGTTCGGGATCAACCCGAAATTGACCCGATACTGTTCAACCCGACCCGTTTTTACAAACGGGTCGGTTTTCCGAACCCAAACCCAACCCGCTTCGGGTTCGGGTCAACACGTACGCACCCGACCCGCTTCTGGTATATTTTATTAATTTTTTATTTAATTTAATTTATTTAAATCTAAATCAAATTAAGGTAGGATTTTACTTCAATTAATTTAAAATAAATCAAGATTAATTTAATTTGGACAACAAAGTTATAATTTTTTGAAATATCATTTACTTATTTTATAAAAATCCTTTAAACCCTCCTAAATTAATTAAAAATGGTCAAACGCGGATTGATTTCGGGTTTCCGGTCAACCCGAACCCGACCCAGTTTTTTACAAACGGGTCGAAATCCTTAACCTGAACCGACCCGATTCAGTTCGGGTTGACCCGAACCCGAAATTTTCGGGTCGGGTGATATGTATGTGTGTGTTTATATAATATTAGCCGGACTGATCAAATATCAGTATCTTAATATTCTATTATTTTGTCATATAATTATTAATAAATATTAATTTATTTCGAAATTCTTACAAAATCACATAACAGAAATCCTGATCAATATTAAAAAAAGTAATATATTCTAATTTTCTTAGTAATGCTAACTATCAAAAATAAATTATTGGCATAATCAAAATCCCATAGGTGTATGTCTTGAATTGTTTGGCAAAATATAATATATAAAAAAAAAAAGTTATTTCCAGAACTGTCAATTACTATCTATAATATATTAGATTTTGTAAAGAAAGAAGAAGAAGATGTGGAATCAACAATGGTATAATAAGTTTTGTGGACTCTTAAATCATTCATTTCAAGTGGGATTTGCATTCTAATTATTTAATTGTTGGTCAGGCCATTTTATCTATATTATATATATATATATATATATAATTATATATACTATATATATATTATAGTATATATATATTATATAATATATATAATATATCAATATATATTTCATGAGAGGGCTAAAAGATAAGAAGAAAGTTGAGAAAAAGAAATCTAGGTTAACTACACAACATAATTATTTTAAAAAATATGAAAGGTGAGTGATGAAAAAGAAAAAAAGGAGAAAGGAGGAGCCCCCCCCCAAAAAAATTGAGCGCTTTAAAAAGGGAGAACTAAATTTATTTGGAAAAGAGAGCCATTTTTAATACAATCCAAGCAAAGTTAATAATGAATACACTCGATGAGTTCTTATGAACGAAGACTTCGCTTTTCTTTTGACAAGATATTTTTGGTGTCGGGATGAGGAGTAAACACCAACAATTAGGTCCGTGTCAATATTTGACACGACAACGGAAAATCCGATCCCTGATCCGACCTGGAAAATTCGGGTTGAACCCGACAGATTTTCAAATGGATCAAGTTGGTTTCATAAATTGACCCGGTTTAAAAAACGGGTCGGGTTCAGGCGTTGACA
>NW_021319178.1:18910361-18932505 GCF_001605985.2 Dendrobium catenatum
GAAATTGACCCGTTTAAAAAACGGGTCGGGTTCGGGTTGACCCGGCGGGTTGCCGGGTTAACCCGCCAACCCGTTTAATTTAAAAAAATTCGAATTCCCGCCCCCTGCCCGCGGTCCGGCTTCCCCCCACGTGACCGCTGCCGCCGGTCGCTTCGTTCGCGTCAATCCGTGACGCGATGACAGCCCTGACGGCTGCGCGCATCCCGTGACCGCTGCCCGCTTCGCGTGACCGCTGCTGCCGCCGGATGTCGATGCCACTGGACGCCGGACGTCGTGGCCGTTGGACACCGCTGCCACCGGACGCTGCTGCTGCGCTGAAGTTGATCTCGGCCTTGTCGTGTCCGCGGGGCGGGTTCGGGTTGACCTGAATAGTGCCGGGTCATTTCGGGTTCGACCCGAACCCAACCCGTGACCCGAAATTGACACCCCTGACCACAATGATGAACAAGCAAGAGAGTAAAAGCAGCATAAAAATAAATGACATATGGATTTGTGGAAAATTTTAAAATAGGGAAAAAAATCACGGAGTCACATCACGTCAAAAAATCCATTATGAACATGAGGAGAGATAAGTACATATCTCTTTTCTCCCTAACTCTCTCTTTGATTCTCTTCTCATATGCACTGTTCTCAATGCTCGCTAACATACAGAAATACAAGAGAAAGCTAAGTAAATAACTCCAAGGGATGCAACTCTTTTGAAAAAATGAGAAAGAAAACTGTCCAGTCCTTCTAGCAGCGACGCGGCGCCAATTTGGGGCGTTGCAGTGCTCAAGCCCCAGTCTTATGATGTTGCGGCGCTCAAACTCGCAGCGCTATGGTGTCGAACTTGTAGCACGGATGCGTTGAATCTATAGCGTTGTGACGCTCTGTTCTCTGTCGATCAACGCTGAGGCGCTCGGGAACACAGTGCTAGAGTGCTCAAGTACACAACGTCGCGTTGTACGGGAAAAAAAATTCGGTTAGCTATTTGAATTCTTTTTCTCCATTGTATACTTTTAAAAGTCAAACTCTTATTTAAATCTAATAAAAAATATCATTTCTAATAATTTTTAACCAAATCATTTTAAGTTTACCTATAACTTTCTTCGTATATGCTAAATCAAATATATCTACTCTCCAAGTCATTAAAAGGTCAACGTTTAATGTGATCAAAATCAAATCATTTAAGTCGACTCTCTCTAATCTTATCTGTCACTGAAGCTTCTTCAATCTTATCATGTATATACTCGCTATGACAATTAATTATTATTTTTTAAATAATGAGCTAAGAATCATAAAATATATGAATTAAATTTATGATCTTTAAAAAAAAAACAAAAAATAATGAAGGTTAATGATGAACAATAATTCATTTTATTTTCTTAATACTTAAATCAAATTAAGAGCCTCTCTTTTTGTGGGAACACATAATTGAATCCTAATATTAAGATTAATATGTAAATTAATGTCCAAATAATTATAAAAAAAGAATTAAAAAAAAGTTTAACATCTCGATAAAAATGTTAAATTAGGCATTATTAAAACATTAATAATGTAATTAAATATTTTAAAAAATAAATTTAAAAGTTTTCAAAGTCGCCCATAAAATAGACGACTTATGCTGACTCACACTTGCTAAGTCATGTGTTAATCGCCGAACTAGCAGACTGTTTATTTAAAAAATAATAATTAAAATTTCAATCGATAATTAAAAATAATAGAAGTCAATATTTTAATAAATATATTTTAGTAAAATTTCAATCAGTAATAAATATATTTTAAAAAAATAAAAAATAAAAATAGAGACGAAAAAAAAAGTATGTAAACTATAATGTCTATATTTTAATAGAAGTCAATAGTTTAAATATATATTGATTAAATTAAAATTTGATAAAATGAACATTTTTTGTTTATTTCGATTTTATTAAAATTTCAATCGGTATATTTTAAGAGAAATACATTAAAATAGGAAAGATGCAATCAAAGCCCTCTCACCAGGTTACAACAATAGCTTACAATTAGAACCTCAATAACCCAAAATAAGGGACAAAAGGGTAGGAGGGGCCATCCATGATCCATGGGAACAAAGAAATTCGCAATGAGAAGCTGCCAAGTGAACGAAACAGGCACCAAGATTGCCACCAACCCTGACCATCCACGACGCTTGTAGCAGCGTTGCTTCTTCATCGTCCATATAAGAAAACTTGAATGGGCAAGCAAACCCACAATCAAACCCACGACACCACAAAAACGCATGCCCCCACCAAGGGGATAGAGTAAAGCCTCCTTAAAGCCAACCAGAAACTGGTAAGCAACCAACAAAAAAAAAAAAACATCCCCGGCCACATCTGCCCCTCCCACGAGCCCTACCACGAGAGGCAAGAGGTATATCACATAATAAGTTAAAAGGGTTCCCTGGGTCGTCATCACCACTCGACTCCAAAGAAATAGAATCAGACCCATTATCAGATGAACCATGAAGCCAGTCCAGATGTAGACAAACATCAATGTATGTATTGTCCCCCACATGATACGCTAAGCTCTGAGAATCAATTAAATTAACGGGGACATCCACAAAATTGTTATTGACTTAACAGTCATTCAAAACTGGAGGCGAGCTAGAGGTTGCAGACGCATAACCCACACAAACACCCATATCCAAAATAACAGGAGCAGGATTAGACGCATTCAGGCTAACCAAAACCAACGGCTTTAACATAGTACTAACCAAAACAGGCGGTGTGACCCCCAGACAAAATAGAACCAACACCAACAGGAACATCAGCACTATGACACGCACGAGGGGCGACAAGTAGAGGAAGAAAAGGTTGCGCATCAGGGCAGAAAGGAACAATAGCATCAACACCAATAACACCACTACCCGAATGAGACACAACTTCGACCACAACATTATCCAAATCATCCAAATCGACCACAACAGGTGGGGCAGAAGCGCGAGCAGGCAAATCTAAAGAGGGTGCCACAGGCACCAGAGACAATAAAACATCCCGAATAGGCAAAGGAGAACCAGAAACACAAACCTCCTCATCAACACTATCAATAGCAGAAACAACAGCCAAACCACCATTTCCATTAATCAAAACTGCAAGAGATGAATTGGTATTTTTTTAATGGATAAGCATTATACCGAAAATTAAAGCGAAAGAAAAAAAAAATTAAAGATTCAAAGTTTCTCGGTAAAGCTATATTTTTTGTTTTTGTCTATTTTTATTTTTATAATATATTTATTTAATACATTTTCTGCATATTTTATATTTAAATTATTTTTCAGAATTTACTGTAGCAAGTCAGTCGTTTTAACTTACAACTTACAATAATAACTTTTTTAAAAAAGTTGCATTTTAGTTCGGCCAATAACACATGACTCACCAAGTTTGAGTTAGCAAAAGTCGCCCACGACTTTGCGTATTTTTAATTTTTTTTTAATATTTAATCACATTATTAAAATTTTAATAATACTTTAATTTAAAAATTTGTCCTAAGATCTCCTACAAAACTCATCAAGAACATATGACGATTAGTGACTTTATAAAATTAACAAAAGTACTTAAAACAATAATAATAATAATGATGAAAAAGATGAAGATGACGACGTCAAATCTCAATCAACATCAAAGGATCGTCTCTTGAATGAACGGAATAAGACTTACCTCTACTGAAAGTTAATTCCACGTTAAATATACATCAAACATGAGACGGTGAGTGCGATATCTGAGACATTTTTAAAGTTCAAAGCAACACAGTCATTTACGTCAATTAGGAATCCAATCCCGTATCTTAACAATTTGTCTCTTTGCATGTTGGGTGGCTTTCCAAGTCGGACTTTTGCAATGAAATTTCGAATCAGTCTCTGTGATCTTTGGATTTCATGCTGACGAAACTGAGATTCTCTCAAAGACAAGTAATTAGTGGCTGTGTTTCACGAGGAAGAGGTTTTCTTTAATGCTCAGAACTTGGACGGATTGTTGTTTTGATGTTTAGAACATATTAGATGGTGATCGCTGATCTCTGCTACTGATGTTTTTGATCGGCGATTGGAATGCAAAACTGTACAGATCTTGATGTTTTTGAATCAGTAATGGTTAGAGTTTGCTCATATAACTAGCAAGCATTTATATATGTGATCGGACTTCATTAGTGTGATGATCATATATGAGATGGATAGAGGTTGCTCGATCACTTGGCTGTTGGATGGTCGATGAGGTGGTTGTTACATTAAAGCTAGTTTGTATTTATTCACACAGTTGGATGGCATGCACGAGTGAGGAAGAAAAGGGCAGCCTCTCAAGCCATGCTCATATGCTTAAATCCCTTTTATTTTAGTCATTTTAGAATTTTTTGGGCTTACATTTAGGCTTCTTGTGACACATTTATTTTACTGCTTTCTATAATTACAACTTTTTAGTACAAAAAAATTCTTGAAAATAATGAAAAAGTAGCGGTCAAAAGCTATCCCAAACAAGGGAAATTATTATGTGCGGACGCCGAAGGCCTTCCGGAGACCAACCAGAATGAGCCACGTCGGTACCGCGGCTTGGTACTGCTCGGTACCGCGCTCGGTATTGCTGCATGGCTCATTCTGATTAGTCTCTAGATGTAGAGCTGTGTTTGGCATCCGCACAGAATAATTTCTCTCAAACAAAGTCTTAGTCTATATATATTGGTGCTGATGGCTTCTTCATGGTGAGAGAGTCGACATTTTGGCAAGGTTTTATGTATTTTCGAGGCTAGCTCTTCAAATTATAAATTAATTAGTAAGGATAAATTAAGCATATATTCAATCATTTTGAGTTGCTTTGAGAGACATAATGCAAAAATTCTTTTTGATTAGATATAATACTTATAATCCTAATAACTTCTCTCTAATTTTAGATGCAACTTTAATCATGAAATTCTCTAAAATATTTGGTAAAAAAATATGATGATTTGACTCAAAATGTATCTTATGGGATTTGTAAGACTTGAACCTATAAAAAATGATTTTAATGTGGCATAATCTATTAAGTTATTTTTATAACCAATAATTCATACATACAATTCATCCATAAGAGAAAATAATATAGAAAATCTAAATTGAAGCACTTAAAACGTGTCTATAAAACTCAAGATAATAGGCTGCTAAAGCTATTGTCTATACTTGCAATTCATAAAAAATTCTTAAAGATCAAGGTGATCTTTAGGGTGAATTATTGCGTCCGGTCACCGAATGTTCGGACATCAAATCCGTTGCGCCACGTCACCCAAATACACTGGATCCCGGTATATTTGGGTGACGTAGCGACACCGGATTGGTGTCCGGACGAATCCGGACACCGGACGCAATAATTTGCCGATCTTTAGAGCTAGGATGCTTTAATAAAATGAACTAAATGATGGACTTTACAGTTTTTTATGAACAACATTTTGTATAATTTTTTATGCTTTGATAATAATGAAGATCATGCACTTAAATCATCGAGCAATTGGTTGATGATGGTAATTTTGTGTTGAAATTATTAGCTCTATAAGATCAAGTTTAACTATAATAGTTTATTGTTGTGTGACAACATTCGGCTCTACTCATGTCCGTAACATTATAAATCTTAATGTTATGATGTCAATCATAGTGACATATTGAAAATTTAATACTAGGATCTGTAATCAACATAGTGAGAATGTCCATTATCTCTAATGTATGATCACCAAATAAGAAAATGTCCAAATTTTCAAGTAAATATATTTATATTTTTTTTTATTTTAGCATTTTGAATAATTAGCATTTTAAATAGCACGCATCAACACGATCAAATGGCTTTAGCCTTTCACTCACATCTAAGGCATTCAAAAAGGCTTTTTCGGTGATCCCTTCAATGTCAAAGCTGGTGCTTCTGATGATGTAACTAGTCACCAACTCGCCTTCTTCCACATTAGGAAAGCTATGATAAGCCCTTGTAGGGCATAAGATGAAGCCAATCCAATGGGGTCGGTCCAACCTGAACCATACATGATCGCCATGAACTAGCCTATTTGCCCACCTTGAAGACTTCTACGCGCGCATTTGATTCAATTGATTTTGTGCGTTTCAAAGTCAATGAAATTAATGAGTCAGATCATGCGATGGACTATTTGACTGTTTTCAACTTATTTGTGCTCTAATTTTACGTAAATTAGGCATTGATTCGTGTCATTGAAATTGATTTGAAATTGAATCAAAATTTATATTCAATCACATAGACTCTTTTATCATCCCATCAAAATTTATTGAATATTCTATAACTAAAGACAATCTCCAACCAAATATACCATTGAATTGTTAAATCCAACGTTTCACTTCGCCTAAGCCAATAAATCTCTTAGCTTGATATGCAAAGGACAACTAATTTGTCAAATAAATAAATAATATAAATTGTATTATATATACATATATTCCCTTGAATAATTATCATATTATAAATTGATCACTTTGAACACCCATCAGTGAGAAATATAAATCCTTAATTCTCTTAGCTGTTGGAGCTAACTGTCCAAAGAAATTTCTTTATTTATCAAACCTTTACTTATGAATGTTTATTAATAAACACATCTATTAACTCCAGCTTGCAATTCTATATCGTACGTTTAGATTTTTTTTTTTTTTTCTATTTTGAACGAATAACCGTTGTAAAGACAAGTCAAAAAATAAATATAAAAATAAATTGCAAAATTATAAATTTAGAAGGAAAATATTTCAAAGGAAAAAAGGTCTTTCAATTGCGTTTGCATCCATGTTATTAAGGAAATTAGTTTCTTATAATCGAGGTCTTCTTTTAGCTTATGAATTTGTAAAATAGAGGTGTAAATGAGTCTAGTCGGTTTGTGAGCAGGGTTGAGCTAAGCTCGATGAGCTAATGAGTCAAATTTGAGCCAATCTTGACTCAAGTTGTTAACATACGAGCTGATCCGTATAAAAATATTATAATAAAATACAGTTAAAATATATTAGAATTTAAAAGTTCAAGTATTAAGCTTTTGTAAAAGATTAAAATTTGTATCTCACTTTGTAATATGAAATGATTCTTTATTAATATGCTAATCAAGCTAATCAAATTGTTATATTTTAAATTTGAATGTATTATGTAGGTTTAGATCAAGATTTAGGCATTACCTTGAGAGGGCTAACACAATTCAATCGATCAAATCAAGTTAATAATAGAGTTTGTGCTTAGTTTTTGGTCCAAAACTTATTGCTGACCCACCCAAATGCAACCCAACCCAACCCAATCCCTTGACTGATTGGGAGAAAGGTCTCTTGATATGTAGAGCCAAGGTTTTTAATGATCTTTTTAAAACTTTGACATATGAACAAAGATAATCACACTTCTTAGGCTTTGCAAGCTTTGGAAATTTCAAATTTTATCACAATGTTGAATATTTAAAACATGCATATTTAGGTTTTGTTTGGAATAAATTTCTTACTGTTTTATTTTTCAAACAACAATCATAATTTTTGTTTGGTTCTTATTTTTCAGCTGCTTCCAAAAAAAAAATTATACTAAAAAATTATTTTCTATAATAACTTTAAAAATCA
Source organism: Dendrobium catenatum (assembly GCF_001605985.2). NCBI lineage: Eukaryota > Viridiplantae > Streptophyta > Magnoliopsida > Asparagales > Orchidaceae > Dendrobium > Dendrobium catenatum. The sequence continues at coordinate 18,917,911 of NW_021319178.1, forward strand.
CTTTATCTACAACAGTTTTACAAGGAGTAAAAAAGTTGTCACAAACAAAATATTAGTCAAGTTATTATGAGAATTTTATTGTACATTTCAATTTTATAATTTTTTTTTCTTTTTGAAGATGAGGGGATTTATAGAGGCCTTATGTATCTAAAATAAATTATATTTGAGATTCACCAAATTAAACTATAATGAAATATGTGACGATGACAATAAAATGTAGCGATCGATTGTATAATATTCTTAGTTTTTACATGTTAATTATGTTCATTTCTTTGTTTTTTTTTTTAAGTTCTTTACACTATATTTTCATAAATTTTATCTATTTTCCAACTCCAAAATCATGAAATAAAGTGGTTGAAGGGTGGAGCTTGATCATCAGATCAAGCGATTTTGCCAAGCAAACCAGAGCTATTAGGAACACATGCCCCAATGCTCATATTGAATTCACCCATGTGTCATTCATGAATCTGAAAAAATAATGTGTGCATTCGAACTGCTCAATTTGACCAAATGGCCATAATTCTTTTCAACCTTAGTTGTTAGACGGGCCAAACTAAAGAAGTCTTAGGCTTTGTTTGGAAGAGCTTATTGATTACTTTTATGGCAAGAAAAACGGTTAGTAAAAAATAATATGTGTTCGAAACCTAAAAAAATTATGCTTCTATTGCGCACCCAGTAAACAATCAGCACAAATGTGTGTTAATCGAACTTATGGCGTACAAAAATACAACATTACACTTCTTTGATACCACATGCTAATTAATATGCTACGTAAATGAAAAGCTTGACTATTGAAGCAACTTCCTTTAAAAAAACAGAAGCATGCCACATGGGACAGCAAGGGAAGCAATCAAAAGAAACACAAATTTGATTAAGTCAATCCAAAAAAGTAGTTACAGCAAGAAAACAGAAGCGTATTATATGCAATATTGCGTACAAAAAAGGGAAGCTCGCTAACAAAAACTTGAACGTCCAATAAATATTAATTATTTTGTCATTAATATGTTGTCATTCATCAGATTACACATTGATTAGTTTATATGATTTTATTTCAGAATAGGAAAAATTCTAAAATATATAGCTTACATGAAAATCACGTCATGAAAAGCTGATCATTTGCCAAACAGGGCCCCAATAAGAACTTATTTTTTCCCTTTTAAAAATCTGATTTTCTATTAATTAATGGCTTCCTCGTCCTATTTAAACTCCTTTTTTAATTTAATTCTGAGCAATTCCCTCATTTTCCTTCCATTGACTTAAATAATATGCATAAAATCATATATAAAAATATTTCATTTTTCAAAAGTTGACTGAGAAATCAAATACATTTATCAAATCAAAGCTGCCAGTTAAAGCTTGGTTTGCAATTTTTTCCTTTTTATTTTTAAAGAATAATGAGTGTTGAATAATAATATTTACGCACAATATGTATCGGTCTTGAATCCAGGTGTAAGCTCCTCATCCAACAAGCTACTCCTGGGCTGGCTTGATGTGCGCGAACACGTACTTTCTTTCTCTTTTTCCTCCATGCAAATTAATATAAAAGAGAAGGAAGAAGAGCTCTCTGAATCTCTAACACATTTGTATTCTCATATCGATCAATCAACATCTTTTCTTGACCATGCACTCCAATCTTCTCTTTCTCTCTACTCTCTTTTATCTGATCCTCTCAAGTTTTTCCACTTCAAATCTCATCCCTTACCAATCTGACATCTCAATCCTAGACTTTGGAAGGATAATAGAAGAGAACCCAATTGCAATCCTCAACCCAAAATCACCACAAGAAATCTCTCTACTCATTCAGTCAATCTTCTCCAAAAACACAAAGAACATACAAGTAGCACCAAGAGGAGCTGCTCATTCAACCTATGGGCAATCACAAGTGTTAGGTGGCATCATCATCAACATGACTCTCCTTCCTACCTTCATCAAGGTTGAGAAGGAGAAGGAGTTCGTCGACGTCGGCGGCGGCGATCTATGGGTCGATGTCTTGCATGAGACATTGAAGCATGGACTGACTCCAAGATCTTGGACTGATTATTTGTATCTCACCATTGGAGGAACTCTTTCTGTTGGTGGAATCAGTGGTCAGTCATTCAAGCATGGACCTCAGATTTCAAATGTCCTAGAATTGGATGTGATCACAGGTAAATTAAAGGAAGAAGCTGATATATATTTCTTCTTTTGTTTCATTTACTTTCGATCTATATGTAACTTTATTCACACAGGTAAAGGAGAGTTTGTAACTTGCTCTGAAGAAAAAGATTCAGATCTTTTCTATGGCGTATTGGGAGGATTTGGACAGTTTGGAATCATAACAAGAGCAAGAATCATATTACAGTCTGCACCAAAGCTGGTTCACACATAAATTAATTATTTATTCTTAATTATATAATTATTGAATATCGTATCTTGGTAGCAACTTATTGCATTTATATATTTTTTTTATTTAAAGGTGAAATGGGTCGTAATATCATACAAGAGCTTTGAACAGTTCAGAAAAGATCAAGAGCTTCTGATCAATGGAGGAGAGGTAGATTACCTGGAAGGATTCATAAATTTGCAGAGAAGGAATTCGTCAGAGGATAAATTAAATGATTTAGTCTCCTATTTGATCGAATTTGCTGTATATTATGACGATGAAGATGTTGCCTACAAGGTATCAATTATGACTTGACTATAAGATTATTTATTTCGTATATCAAAAACATAACGGCTCTTTTTTTTTTTAATACACTAAAATTATATTTTTTTTAGGAAGAACATTAGTATTATATATATATCCTTTTTTTTTTCTGAATTTTCTCCTACTCTATAATAATATATGACCTCATAATTAAAATTGCAGTTCAAATATATGAGGGGATTATCAAGTCATCATTTAGAATTGCAAAGAAAAACAAGAAGTCAAATACTAATAATTTAAAATATTATATAAAATTGGAATCTTTAATCCAATAATGCTTATAAGTTCCTATTTGGAATCACTTTTTATTTGTTTTTTAAGGCATTTGAAAAACTCAAATATGAAAGCTTATTTATTTATTTTTTATTTTAAAAATAAATTCATTTGATTTAAAAATTACAAAAAATAATTATATATATTTTAATATTTAAAAAAAATCATTAAACCTCAGCCTGATACCCCAAAATAGAAGATAGGATTTCAATCAACATGATAGTTCTTCTATCCCTTAGCTCTATTGAGATGTATGAGAAAGTGAACGATAAGCCCCACAATATTAGAAGTAAAATAAGACTTCATGAAGTATCAAAACAAGTCAAGATGGTGACCCAATTACATAAATTTAATGTTTTTTTTAATTAATTAATCGTTGTTTTTTCGCTAGTTTATTGGGCTTAACTGAGCTCTCAATGTTTCACCCTCATAATCTATATTAATATGAACGTTCATGACTTGTTTGGCTTAGTGTTTCAGAAAGTTTGTGATCCCTCTACTATGATAAAGCTAGAATCAAGCAAGAATAGTGATCTCCATGCAAACTCCACCACATGAGCCATTGAGTGTCGCTCCTCTTGATAAATTATAATTTTTGGATGTTGTAAAGTTTTTTTGATAGTGAAGGTCAATGTGGATGACTCTCATATGGTGCCAAAAGATATTACTAAGATGAATAATAGAGCAAAGAATAATCACACATCTATATTAAATCAAATAATAACAACATATTAGTAATCTCCTAGCATAGGCTTTGTTCGAAACAACTTTTTTATTGCTTCTTGAAACAGAATTTTAGTACAAAAATTATAACTTTTGTATTAAAACTCTGTTTAAAAAAGCAATAAAAACCCCACTACAGGAAATCAGCCTATTACCGACGGCTTTTCCGGCGGACTGGTTTCCGACAGACTTTCCGACAGATTTCCGACGGAATATAATGATACAAAAGTTAAGTTGTTCGAATTTGCCCGTCCCAAACAAAACCTTAATCCTCTGTCAAGCATGCATGATTTACTAAATAACACAAATAGGATAAACAACTAACGTTAAGTTGTTCATGTTGCTGATCCTTCATCTTTTTTGTTTTCTTAAATACAGAAACTGAATCACATCCTCCCAAGATTGAACTATAAGGAATCAAGGCCAGAGATTACTGATACTTCATACTTCGACTTCCTCAATCGTGTAAGGAAGTCCGAGCTGGAGCTGAGTAAGGAAGGCCTATGGAATGTGCCTCATCCATGGCTTAACGTATTTCTTCCGAGATCTCAGATAAAGAGGTTCAAGGACTTGCTACTAGAAACCATTGCAGATACATACACTTCTGGTCCTATTATCATCTATCCGATCTTTAGAAACAAGTAAGTGAAGTTTTCTCTTAGTTATTGAAAAACTTCTGATAGTTTAATTGCATTTACTTTTACCTTCAAGCTATTTTTTTTTGGAAGTCTTATCATTAATTTTTAAGTAAGATAGAGGCTTCGTTTGAGATGGCTTTAATGCTGCTTCTTTAAACAGTTTTTTAGTATAAAAGTTAAAAATTTTGTACTTGAAAGCTGCTTTAAGAAGCAGAAAAAAAGCCATCCCAAATGAAGCCTTAATCGCTTATATTTGCAATGTGCTTAGCAGATATTGAATTTGGTAATGCCTTTAGATTATTATTAGTGAAGTTTTCACTCTTTTTTAATTATAGACTTTTAAGAATCATTCAAATTTATCTAACGTTATTTATATATTAAATCAGCTAAATATGATAACAAATTAAACAAACTCATTAGCTTTTGTAAAAAGAAACTTCAAGCAAATCATTTTTTTCTCTATTATTTAACACTATTGTTGCCGGGTCCTAAGATCTGAATCTGAAAAATAGATGATAGACTTAGATAGTCAACAATTGCCGTAAAATTTATCGAACAACCATGTCATAAAATCTCTAATATATTAAGAAAAATGTAAATTGTAAATTTAAAATAAAATATGATATTATTTTCAGCTGTTTTTTAGGTAAATTAACTTACATGAATAACATAAACAACTAAAATTATTCTCATTTTTTAATCAGTTCAACGGTCGAATTTATGACTATATAAATTTCACAAAAAATTCTTTATAAATTTATATAAAAAAGTGAGATAAATATAGCTGTTCATTCATATAATGGAATTGAAGGCTTAAATAAATTATAGTTGTTTTAAGTTGCGATTCTACACAGATAAAACAGAGGAGTGCTGTACAGCTGAAAGAGTTAATTTTATTAGCTGTGGTTGCCATATTTTGCATTCTGCACGCCAACAATAAATTAATTTGATTGCTTGAAGTTACAACGTTGGATTCTTCATTTCATCCAAAAATAAATATTTTTCTCAAAAATAAAAGATTTTTCATTAAAAAAAAAAGTTGGAATTGATCTCAAGTTCATTGAATTTACATGCAAATAAGTATAAGATATAAATAATTAATCAAATTTTATATTACATTTATCTTTAAATAAATCAATTCAAAATTTGAAATTCATTCTAATAAAAAAATTTCATCACAATATTTTGACCTAATAAATATATATCAAAAGAAACATGATTATAAATGACGTCGACGACAACAACAATATCAAGATTTTGTCCCACAATGCGAGATTGACTGTAGGAATCTTTTTTAATTAATGTGCTTTATTAAGGACAAATTATTTTGTGCGGAGGCCGGACGCAGAACCACGTTCAGAGACCAACCAGAATGCGCCATGTCAGCAGTACCGAGGCTCGGGCGCATTTTTGTTGGTCTTCAGGTGGTGTTCAACATCCATACAGAACAATTTTTTCGTATTATTAAGAGTCAAATTATCATTTAAATCTAATAAAAATATTATTTCTAGTACTTCTTAACTAAGGTTTCGATTGTGACACGTTCTTACTGCTTTACTTTTCATATCGTAGCCATCCCAAATAAACTCTAAATCTTTTTAGACTATTCTCTTAATCGGATATAGCAATAAATAGAAAAAAAAAAAATAAAACTCATTCAAAATATTTTAGTCAAACCCCCTTCAATAGTATTTTACTAAATTCTTGAGTAAATACGCCAATAGCAGCACATCACAAAATAATTCCAATCCACCCGTTTCCAGCCTTTAAATGAAAGCTGGGTATTCATACACATGCAATAATATTCTAATAGCCATAAAGACTTAACCAAAAACGAAAAGAAAAGAAAATTATTATCTACAGCACTCAGCCACCCATATTAAATTATTGATGATAACCCATCATAGAGAAAAAACTTCCAACCACATAATGAAAAAAAAAAAATTTACATACATACCACTTTATATCATATTATTTGCATATATAATATTCAAAACTTTAATATTTCTTGACTATCATTCATATAGCAAATATAGGTGCAAGGCATGAAATATTAAAGTTTATGTTGATTTGGTATTAATTACAAATCAAATCAGATTTATTTTTTTTTAAGATTTGATATTCAATTAATGTATTATTTAGAGAACTAATATTTCTCTAAATTTTGTATTTGATTGAGATTTGATTAGGGATTAGATTATGAAGTTTTTTCCTAATTTGTTTTTTTCTCAAATCTACAAATAGGGTCCTGTGGGCCGCTGTATAAGATAGAGAGAGAGAGAGAGAGAGATCAATTGTATTCTCTATTTTTCTCCTATTTAGCGACATCATTCTCTCTTCGTGGACGTATGCATCTTCGCCGAACCACATAAATAATTGTGTTCATTGTGATTGATTGTGTTGTGTGATTTAATTTTGTTTCCACTATGTTTATTGCACAACAAGTGGTATTAGAGCACGATTTTGAATTTTTGTAAAATTTTGGCGTCGATTTGAAGAAAGAAATATTTGTTCTTATGGTTTGTGGGCGAAGAAATATAAGCAACGATTAGAAGGTTCTAGGCTAATCAAGCGGACCGCTTGTGGATCATACACAACACTCAGTCATGTGTGCAATCAGTGACGCAAGCTTGCGCATGGGATTGCCAATAGGGAACGTCACCTCGGTTGTGGGCTGGAAGGGCTGCAAGGTTATGTGCAGTGAGGACCTAAGTCTCATGGGATCAATTTTGGGCAATTCAAACAAGTTTGATCAAGTTTACATACACTTCAACCCTTCTTAAACCCTTTGACCAAGGCTTTTCATAACCTATTCAAATCCATGGGTGGACTCATTAGATCCCTAGGAGATCCAACTTAAAGGCCCAAGTCTTGGGCCTAATTGGATTAGCCACATGGCTTGGCCCAAGTATCCAAGGAGGGGTCGGGTCTCCATTAGCAAAATCTCAACCCATGCCAAATCAAATTATACCAAGGGTGGCATTAGGTCTCCCATGACCCAATGCACATACCCTAGTTGACCAAGCCCTTGGGTCAACTCAAGTTAGGAATTGGGCTAGCCCAAAGTGGTCAAAACCACTTAGGGTTGAGCCATTTCCCAAACTAGGCTTCATCAAGCTAAACCAACACCTCCATTGGGTGGCCTTAGGTCCAACACACCTACCCTAGTTAGCCCAACCCTTGGATTGACCTTGGTCAAGACTTAGGCTAGCTCAAATTGGTCAAAACCACTTTGACTTGAGCCATCTTCCATCAAAGACCTTACCTAACACAATTGTTACTTGCATTAGATTCCCCTTGACCTAATGCATCTTCCACATCAAGCTCACCGCCTGGTTTGACCTAGGTTGCACCCAACTTGACCTAAACTGTACAGGTTTAGGTCAAAATCCCCAAATTCTTTCTAATTAAGCAATTTTAAAATTCAACTAATTAACAAACTTTGAAAATTCATATTTAATTATAAAAAATTCTAAATTGACCAAACTCAGTGTCATTCAACTCCACTTAAAGTGTATTATTTTCTAAAAATGTCAAACCTCCAAATTTCAGTCACAGTTTAAAAGTCAACTCTCTGATTAACTGTCGTTCAAATATAGGTCAAAACTTCAAGAATTCATAACTCAATGTAAAAAAATTTAAATATAGCAAACTTAGAGTCTAATTAATCATCTTAAAGTCTATTATTTAATAAAAATATTAAAAACTTTAAAAACTTTTGACCCACAATCTCTGAATTGATATGATGAGCGATAGATTATTCTTAAGTTAGAAATGATCATAATGCTAACAGAGTTTTCTACAGGTTGACATGCTCGTACATGGCTAAAATAAAAGGGGTAAAACAAAGTTTTAAGCTGACAAATTTTTTGCAGGTGCGAAAAAAATGCTAAGGTCCCTTTGAATGAAAAGAGCCTGGTCAAGTGTGGCTGTGATTTTATTTCATATAAATTTATAACTACTTGGGATTTATTTGAATTATAATTCCCTAGGACAACACTGCAAGTTATGTTTGAGTCTAAATTTTTTTAATTTCATGTATATGTAATTTAATTTCAATTGAGTTATGAAAGTGAGTCTTTGAGTTGGGATACAAGCATCCAACTTGGAGCCCAAACAGAAGGAAATATCCCTAGGGGAGAGTTTCCTTCTATTTGGACATCCAAAGTTAGGTATGTAAATAACATGATATAAAATGGTATGCATGGAAGCCCCCCTTATAAAAAAATAGTGTAGATAGAAGATATGCACAAATATAAAATAAGTGAACCAACAGAACGCATTAGCTCAAACTGAACCAAGGCTTGAGATCAAAAGAACATATTCATCAACTATGTGATGTCCAAAATAAAGCATTTCAGGCTATATCAAATAGCTTATTCATACCAGCTGAGGACAGATTGAAGCCTCATCCTTCTTCCTGACATAACATTTATCTAAAATTCAACTATAATCATACCTGGCTATATATCATTTCAATGGGAAACCAGCTTTCAGTTTCAGATGATCAAAAAATTTTGAAAAAAAAAAGTTTTTTTTTTTCTTACAGGTGGAATCCAAAGATGTCAGCTGTGCTACCACAGGTAGATACTGAGGAAGATATAATATATGTTGTTAGTGTTCTTCAGTCAGCACCACCAACCTGTACTCGTGGCACTCCCTGCCTTGATACAATGCTTCTTCAGAACCAGAAGATCATCAATATTGCGACAACTGAACCCATAGTTCATAATCTTCTTCTTCCTGCTGAGTGTGTAATGAATGAGGATAGGGAAGAGATGGGAGCAAAACAATATATGCCATATCTTCAGAATGAGATGCAATGGAAGGCTCACTTTGGTTGGAAATGGGAGAGGTTTCAGGATCTGAAGAGAAGGTTTGATCCCTTACATATACTGGCACCTGGCCAGAGGATCTTCCAAAAGAAATAACTGGGAGATATATACCCTTTAGATTTCCTTTTGCAATCGATGTAGTGTTTATATGAAATTCATATTTCATGGAGGAGATGGAATGATGAAGAAATTAGCCAGTAAGGTTTGATCAAAGCAATACTATTTGTCAAATAGTTTGTAAAATTTGAAAAGATTTACTTTTCCGTTGAATATACAAAGCAAAGTTTCAGAAGTGTTGAAAAAAAAAAGTCCTCAAGATGTTTGAAGTATAAATGAAATTATAGCTGTCAATCCTTGACACCTCATAAAAAATTTTAATTTGTTCGAACAAAAATCTTGATAGATGTTTGAATTGAAAAGTTTAAAAACTAAATTTAGGACCAGACAAACTCTAATTTAAGAAAACTTATAGTCAAATTGAAAATCTTGACGAGATGAATCTCTCGACCAAATAAGTGCAAATCAAACACTAGAAGCATAATTGCAAATTTTAAGATATATATTGAAGAACCAAATGATCTATAAATCTTGCATAAGATTTAAGATTACTCAGACCCTTGAAGAATCTTGGAGCTCAACTGGACTACCATCCGTCCATCATATAATTGAATCACCGCTTAACCACCGACCAACCATTGTCGTTGGACTACTACTAACATCATTTGACCAATATATAATTACGATCCTTCAACAATCATTGCTGTTGGACTACTTTAAAGTGAATTTTGGTGTTATGTGTCATCTCCCTCTTGAAGGGATCATAAGACCTTAGTTCTCTCTCTTATTTCTCGGGGCAATAACTCCTTTGAAGTTGTACTTTGATGATGGTGTGGCCTATTATGATGATCTTGAGCACAAGTTATCGCAAATCCTCAGAGGAACAAAAAAGAAAAGGCTTAGACATCAAAGCCTTTATGATTGTATTCTTCCTTAGCATTATATGATTGTTGGCCTTCTCAAGCAACCCCATCAATGTCTTTGGCTGCTGCAAACAAAGATCATAATAAATATGATCATTACAAAGACCTCGAGTGAGTGCCACATAGACAACATTGATCTCCAAATCTTGTATTTCCAACATCTCTTTCTGAAAACGAGTGAGTGCCACATCAACATATTCACGATGTTAATTGGGAGAAATTGTACAAATCTCTCTTCTCATAATCTCTCATTATCTCTTTTCACTTAACACACAGTTATCTCCTCAAAACAGATAAGAGGCGCACTTAAAAATACCCAAAAGATGAAATCCTTCTAGTGAAATAAGAAGGGCGAATCAAAATTGCTAAGCTCGATTCGCAACATAGCGACGCTAAGGCTGGAGTGTCATAGTGCTTCACTCTCTGTCTCCAGCTTGAGCCTGAAGGGAAGCAACTCTCAAGCATACATTGTTGAGGGCTGTATGGACAAAAAAAATTCAGGACTTTGCCCACAAACTTCCAAGTGAGGCAAACCGAGCCTCCAGCGAGCTCCTCGGCAAGCTAGACTGGTAGATTTGAGATCTAAAACAACAATACAACTTAATTAATCCAAACAATCAGATTTCACACAAACCTAATAATGACATGGTTAATCGTATATTCTTTTCCCTTGAAAGAATCCATATAACCATTTTGAATTTTGTTGATAGCTGATCTTTTGAAATCTGAATAAAAAAAGCATATGTTGGTAGTGAAGAATTGGAAAAGCAGAGAAATATTTTTGCAGTAAAAACAGAACAATTCAACTGTAAGCTAAATTTGAAACATAAGTGAAGAAGTATTCAAAAATTCTGTATGCAATTCTATTACAGCAATACTAGTCAATGTTTTAGTACAATATTTCAATATATCTACGTGCAATAGCATTAAGCATAAATATGAATATGCCCAAAGTTGTTAGAGATCAATGGTGATCAAGAGACAAGCAGTTGGTAGCCGACGGTTCGGATTGATGCAAAAGGTAGTGAAGAATAACTACTTTTTAGTTGATTTATTCGCGGGTTGGGGATATTGATGAGTTTGGTGTGGGCATATAAATTGTATTGGTGGCAATAGACATAGCTGAAATATCATCACAATATAATAACATAGTGTTTAGTGAAATAGAAAATTCTTGATATAGACGGCGAATCCAACTGATATCAATGGCGACAGTAAGTAGAGAATGATCATATTTTGCTTCAGTAGTGGAGTGGGTGACAATGAACTATTTTTTAACACACCAAGAGATGAGAGTGAGGCCAACAAATGCATAATAACATGTTGATTAAGAAGGTCGCGGGTTGAAGAGCTCGTCGTTGAATAAGAAGGTCATAAGTTGGAGTTTTTTTTTAGATAACTTAAAATTCACTTAAGAAGTTGAAAATAGCAGACTAATAGAGTTTATTTATGAAAAACTAAATATTCGATCATGCCTTTGCTGGGGATGGAAGTAAACACTGTGATGAAACATACATGAAAATAAAATTAGTGGAAAGTAAAGGACACGAAGATTTAACGTGAAAAAATCCAAAATAATGAGCCACACCACATCAAGAAATCCACTATAAAAATGGTGAGAGATAAGTATAGAATTCTCTTTTCTCTTGCTCTCTCCTTGCGTCTATTTGTTTTACACCATTCTCACACTCAAAAAAGGAAGAGAAAGTCAAGTTAATAACACGAAGGGACGCAACCCGTAAGAGAAATGAGAAAAAAGAATTGTCTACTCTGCCTCGCAGCACTACCGTGCTAATTTGGAGCGCTGTGGCACTCGAGCCTCTATCAATATGATGTTGTGGTGCTTAAACCCACAACACTGCTGCACTATATAGCGCTGCGGTGTTGAATCTAAGGTGTTATGGAGCTCTGCTCTTGTTTTTTCTCCCAGCAAACACTACAATACTGGGGTGCTCGGGAACACAGTGCCAAAGCTCTTGGGTACATAGAGCCGGGGCGCTCGGGTTCACAGAGCCGGGGCGCTAAAGTGCTCGGGTGTACAAATGTACAATGCCGGGGCATTGTATAAAACTTCTTATTTCCATATTTACATTGCTTATAAAATTAGAAACAATCTACTTTAATTAGAGTAAATAATATCTATATTATGACAAAGAAGATTTGCAAATTGGACTTATAATGACTTCTGAGATATTATTTGACCATTGAATACTAGCTATTACACAAGATTGTGAAAATCAAATTGGACAACTAATCAAAAGGAGAGGTTCAATTGTGGTCGAACCGGATGATGTAATAAATATTAAAATTATTTAAATATAATATAAATTACATAATAATTAAAAATTTAACACAAAATGCATTAAATATAAATTAAAAAAATAATAACATAATATATAAATTTTATAATATAAAAAATTTATGCTTTATTATGCATTTTCAATCAAAATTTGTATCACAAGCTATTTGAATATTTGATAGTTTAAACTCATGCAGAATTCCTACAGGTTTTTAGTCCCATATCATTAGAGATTTTAAGTTGTTCTATGATCTATATAGTGTAAAGCACAATTTGCACACAAAAAATAAAGTTGTATGATGTGGCAAGCTAGTAGTTTTATATTCTGATTAAATTTATTTATATAAGCACATGATTTCAAAATACATTTAAAATTAATTAAAAAATTTTAATATTAAAATGATATTTAAATAAAAAAGGTTATTTATTAAACCGGCTAGTTCAACCAAGTCGGAGTTGGTTTGCTATTTAAATCGATTCTCACAGTCAAATAATAAATAATTGTATATCATATATTTTATATGCCCAATATTATTCTACCCATTTCAAATAAAATAGCATTTATGCAAATCTAATAAATGAATTTTTATTATAAACAAGTCAAAATGTTCAATGTGACCACATCTATCACATATTAACATGATAAGGTGAAAATTCACTAAAATGAGAAATATTATAATTTTATCAATTAAAAAAAAATAGACAAAACTCAAAATCAATGAAAATAGAGATAAGATTAAGATTAAAACTTGCCCGAACTTTTCTTCTCTCTCTCCTGCTCTCTCTTTCTTTCTTGGACCAATTTGATACCTACAAGCATTCTATAAAATGTATGAGCACGAAGAACTCATTAAGAAGTTGAGCTTGAGCCGACTCTATAACTATAACATTTTAGATTTCGTTTGGAATGACTTTTTTGCTGTTTCTTAAAGCAATTTTTTAGTTCAAAAATTTTATAAGAAACAATAAAAAAGTGGTCCAAAATGAAGCCTTAGATTTCTTTGCAAAAATAAATTACGAAAGTTGGAGTCACCTGCGAAATCAAAACAGGGGAACACGGAACCGACATTAAATAACAAGTAATGGCTGGCAATTCTCTGTCCTATAATCGTAGTCAATAAACCAAGTCCACAAGGTATGGCTATTGATATTTTAAAGGCCATTTTACAAAAGGAGCGGGTTTTAATGTTAAATTAGTTTAAGGAACAGGTCAAAAAAAATTTTAAAAAGGAGCAAAACGGAACTTGATTATCCGTATTGAAACGGATTTATATTGAAACCGGAGTTTCATTCAACACACAGCTCTCCTTGGTCTATTGGTTGAAAGCTTGGCTTCCAACTAAGAGGTCCAAGGTTCGAGTTCATGTGTATGCGTTGTGTGTGTGAGTTTGCCTTAAATGGCCTAAATGTCCCAAAAAAAAAAAAAAAGAGTTTCATTCAACGGTTTAAAAAAAAATTCAAAGAAACCGGATATCAATTTACGGGTTTCTTAATTAAAACATAAAACAAAAAACAAAAAAAAAAAATTCTAACTACTGACAGGAATAATAATAGATTTATTTTAGGTGTAAAAAACTTATTCAATTATCTTCAAACATTAGCAGTAGAAATTGATTTTGAATCTTGAGAATCTTCAAACTACACTCCTTGATTAGCAAGTGGAGGAATGATTCTCTCTGTATGTGACTTAGGCTCAGTTCAAGTAGAGACACATGATCTTTAATAGACTTTATAAAATTCAATATTCGACTACCCATAACTTGTAGTGCAATCTCAAATCAATCAATTAAATAATGTTTTAAAATTTCTCTTCCTTTTAGACAAGTAAGGTAGCATATAAATTCTATAAAATGCAAGTGGTGGAGAATTTTCTATACAAAAAGCATTCTCTTCTCAGGCAGTAGATGATAAAGGATGGAAGAGATTACCACCCAAGATTAGGGAATCCTAAGGGTTTTCAAGCTCAACAGGAATTTCTGGTAACTTTATTATTACAACCACAATTTTAGCACTTAACAGGTTCTTCGCTTATAAGAGTTTGGCCTTCTTGGCCCTCCACCTTAGAAGACAGTTCTTATTTCTCCAAAATGCTTTCGCACAAAATTTATCTTATATATTCATGGGAATGTTAAAACTTCGAGGACAATTTAATCTTTTAGGG